>NW_027015805.1:102031-194531 GCF_036934945.1 Oncorhynchus masou masou
GTAGTATGTATGGTCTGATAGAGGGAGGTAGTATGTAGGGTCTGATAGAGGGAGGTAGTATGTAGGGTCTGATAGAGGGAGGTAGTATGTAGGGTGTGATAGAGGGAGGTAGTATGTAGTCCCTGATAGAGGGAGGTAGTATGTAGGGTCTGATAGAGGGAGGTAGTATGTAGGGTCTGATAGAGGGAGGTAGTATGTAGTCCCTGATAGAGGGAGGTAGTATGTAGGGTCTGATAGAGGGAGGTAGTATGTAGGGTCTGATAGAGGGAGGTAGTATGTAGTCCCTGATAGAGGGAGGTAGTATGTAGGGTCTGATAGAGGGAGGTAGTATGTAGTCCCTGATAGAGGGAGGTAGTATGTAGTCCCTGATAGAGGGAGGTAGTATGTAGGGTCCGATAGAGGGAGGTAGTATGTAGGGTCTGATAGAGGGAGGTAGTATGTAGGGTCTGATAGAGGGAGGTAGTATGTAGTCCCTGATAGAGGGAGGTAGTATGTAGTCCCTGATAGAGGGAGGTAGTATGTAGGGTCTGATAGAGGGAGGTAGTATGTAGGGTCTGATAGAGGGAGGTAGTATGTAGGGTCTGATAGAGGGAGGTAGTATGTAGGGTCTGATAGAGGGAGGTAGTATGTAGTCCCTGATAGAGGGAGGTAGCATGTAGGGTCTGATAGAGGGAGGTAGTATGTAGTCCCTGATAGAGGGAGGTAGTATGTAGGGTCTGATAGAGGGAGGTAGTATGTAGTCCATGATAGAGGGAGGTAGTATTTAGGGTCTGATAGAGGGAGGTAGTATGTAGTCCCTGATAGAGGGAGGTAGTATGTAGGGTCTGATAGAGGGAGGTAGTATGTAGTCCATGATAGAGGGAGGTAGTATGTAGTCCATGATAGAGGGAGGTAGTATGTACTCCCTGATAGAGGGAGGTAGTATGTAGGGTCTGATAGAGGGAGGTATTATGTAGGGTCTGATAGAGGGAGGTATTATGTAGGGTCTGATAGAGGGAGGTAGTATGTAGGGTCTTATAGAGGGAGGTAGTATGTAGTCCCTGATAGAGGGAGGTAGTATGTAGTCCCTGATAGAGGGAGGTAGTATGTAGGGTCTGATAGAGGGAGGCAGTATGTAGGGTCTGATAGAGGGAGGTAGTATGTAGGGTCTGATAGAGGGAGGTAGTATGTAGTCCCTGATAGAGGGAGGTAGTATGTAGTCCCTGATAGAGGGAGGTAGTATGTAGGGTCTGATAGAGGGAGGTAGTATGTAGGGTCCGATAGAGGGAGGTAGTATGTAGTCCCTGATAGAGGGAGGTAGTATGTAGTCCCTGATAGAGGGAGGTAGTATGTAGGGTCTGATAGAGGGAGGTAGTATGTAGGGTCTGATAGAGGGAGGTAGTATGTAATCCCTGATAGAGGGAGGTAGTATGTAGGGTCTGATAGAGGGAGGTAGTATGTAGGGTCCGATAGAGGGAGGTAGTATGTAGGGTCTGATAGAGGGAGGTAGTATGTAGTCCCTGATAGAGGCAGGTAGTATGTAGTCCCTGATAGAGGGAGGTAGTATGTAGGGTCTGATAGAGGGAGGTAGTATGTAGGGTCTGATAGAGGGAGGTAGTATGTAGGGTCTGATAGAGGGAGGTAGGTAGTATGTAGTCCCTGATAGAGGGAGGTAGTATGTAGGGTCTGATAGAGGGAGGTAGTATGTAGGGTCTGATAGAGGGAGGTAGTATTTAGTCCCTGATAGAGGGAGGTAGTATGTAGGGTCTGATAGAGGGAGATAGTATGTAGGGTCTGATAGAGGAAGGTAGTATGTAGGGTCTGATAGAGGGAGGTAGTATGTAGGGTCTGATAGAGGGAGGTAGTATGTAGTCCCTGATAGAGGGAGGTAGTATGTACTCCCTGATAGAGGGAGGTAGTATGTAGGGTCTGATAGAGGAGGTAGTATGTAGGGTCTGATAGAGGGGAGGTAGTATGTAGGGTCTGATAGAGGGAGGTAGTATGTAGTCCCTGATAGAGGGAGGTAGTATGTAGGGTCTGATAGAGGGAAGGTAGTATGTAGGGTCTGATAGAGGGGAGGTAGTATGTAGTCCCTGATAGAGGAGGTAGTATGTAGGGTCTGATAGAGGGAGGTAGTATGTAGGGTCTGATAGATAGGGGAGGTAGTATGTAGGGTCTGATAGAGGAGGTAGTATGTAGGGTCTGATAGTGGGAGGTAGTATGTAGTCCCTGATAGAGGGAGGTAGTATGTAGGGTCTGATAGAGGGAAGGTAGTATGTAGGGTCTGATAGAGGGAGGTAGTATGTAGGGTCAGATAGAGGGAGGTAGTATGTAGGGTCTGATAGAGGGAGGTAGTATGTAGGGTCTGATAGAGGGAGGTAGTATGTAGGGTGTGATAGAGGGAGGTAGTATGTAGGGTGTGATAGAGGGAGGTAGTATGTAGGGTCTGATAGAGGGAAGTAGTATGTAGGGTCTGATAGAGGGAGGTAGTATGTAGGGTCAGATAGAGGGGTCTGATAGGTAGTATGTAGGGTCTGATAGAGGGAGGTAGTATGTAGGGTCTGATAGAGGAGGTAGTATGTAGGGTCTGATAGAGGGAGGTAGTATGTAGTCCCTTATAGAGGAGGTAGTATGTAGGGTCTGATAGAGGGAGGTAGTATGTAGGGTCTGATAGAGGGAGGTAGTATGTATGGTCTGATAGAGGGAGGTAGTATGTAGGGTCTGATAGAGGGAGGTAGTATGTAGGGTCTGATAGAGGGAGGTAGTATGTAGGGTCTGATAGAGGGAGGTAGTATGTAGGGTCTGATAGAGGGAGGTAGTATGTAGGGTGTGATATACAATATAAGCCACTGTTCAGACTCTTTTGAGTTTTACCGGCCAACCAGGTAGGAATGTCTAGAGACGGGTAGATAAAATGCTTGGGCTGTGGTCTCTAAGATAAGAGGAAACCACACACACAGACAGACAGATGCTGTTATCCGGGAGACCAACATTGTCCCAGTGCTGAAAATAAACGAGGTGACATGCCCGAATGACTTGTCGCCCCGTCGTGCTCTCCTCGGTTATCATGAAGTGCTTCAGGAGGCTGGTCAAGGCCAGGAACACTGGACCCAATTAGCCTACTGCTCTAACAGATCCATGGCTATTCACACGGCCGTAACACACCTGGACTAGAGGAACACTGGACCCAATTAGCCTACTGCTCTAACAGATCCATGGCTATTCACACGGCCGTATCTCAGCTGGACTAGAGGGACACTGGACCCAATTAGCCTACTGCTCTAACAGATCCATGGCTATTCACACGGCCGTATCTCAGCTGGACTAGAGGGACACTGGACCCAATTAGCCTACTGCTCTAACAGATCCATGGCTATTCACACGGCCGTATCTCAGCTGGACTAGAGGGACACTGGACCCAATTAGCCTACTGCTCTAACAGATCCATGGCTATTCACACGGCTGTAACACATCTGGACTAGGGGACCACCTATGTGAGAATGCTGTTCATTGACTACAGTTCAGCATTCAACACTATTGTTCCCTCCAAGCTCAACACAAGCTCACAGCCCTGGGTCTGGACACCAAGCTCAGAGCCCTGGGTCTGGACACCAAGCTCAGAGCCCTGGGTCTGGACACCAAGGTCAGAGTCCTGGTTCTGGACACCAAGCTCAGAGTCCTGGGTCTGGACACCAAGCTCAGAGCCCTGGGTCTGGACACCAAGCTCAGAGCCCTGCGTCTGGACACCAAGCTCAGAGCCTTGGGTCTGGACACCAAGCTCAGAGCCCTGGGTCTGGATACCAAGCTCAGAGCCCTGGGTCTGGACACCAAGCTCAGAGCCCTGGATCTGAACACCAAGCTCAGAGCCCTGGGTCTGAACACCAATCTCAGAGCCCTGGGTCTGGACACCAAGCTCAGAGCCCTGGGTCTGGACACCAAGCTCAGAGCCTTGGGTCTGGACACCAAGCTCAGAGCCCTGGGTCTGGATACCAAGCTCAGAGCCCTGGGTCTGGACACCAAGCTCAGAGCCCTGGGTCAGAACACCAAGCTCAGAGCCCTGGGTCTGAACACCAATCTCAGAGCCCTGGGTCTGGACACCAAGCTCAGAGCCCTGGGTCTGGACACCAAGCTCAGAGCCCTGCGTCTGGACACCAAGCTCAGAGCCCTGGGTCTGGACACCAAGCTGAGAGCCCTGGGTCTGGACACCAAGCTCAGAGCCCTGGGTCTGGACACCAAGCTCAGAGCCCTGGGTCTGGACACCAAGCTCAGAGCCCTGGGTCTGGACACCAAGCTCAGAGCCCTGGGTCTGGATACCAAGCTCAGAGCCCTGGTTCTGGAAACCAAGCTCAGAGCCCTGGGTCTGAACACCAATCTCAGAGCCCTGGGTCTGGACACCAAGCTCAGAGCCCTGGGTCTGGACACCAAGCTCAGAGCCCTGCGTCTGGACACCAAGCTCAGAGCCCTGGGTCTGAACACCAATCTCAGAGCCCTGGGTCTGGACACCAAGCTCAGAGCCCTGGGTCTGGACACCAAGCTCAGAGCCCTGGGTCTGGACACCAAGCTCAGAGCCCTGGGTCTGGATACCAAGCTCAGAGCCCTGGGTCTGGACACCAAGCTCAGAGCCCTGGGTCTGAACACCAATCTCAGAGCCCTGGGTCTGGACACCAAGCTCAGAGCCCTGGGTCTGGACACCAAGCTCAGAGCCCTGCGTCTGGACACCAAGCTCAGAGCCCTGGGTCTGGACACCAAGCTCAGAGCCCTGGGTCTGGATACCAAGCTCAGAGCCCTGGTTCTGGAAACCAAGCTCAGAGCCCTGGGTCTGGATACCAAGCTCAGAACCCTGGTTCTGGACACCAAGCTCAGAGCCCTGGTTCTGGACACCAAGCTCAGAGCCTCGTGTCTGGACACCAAGCTCAGAGCCCTGGGTCTGGATACCAAGCTCAGAGCCCTGGGTCTGGATACCAAGCTCAGAGCCCTGGTTCTGGACACCAAGCTCAGAACCCTGGTTCTGGACACCAAGCTCAGAGCCCTGGTTCTGGACACCAAGCTCAGAGCCTCGTGTCTGGACACCAAGCTCAGAACCCTGGTTCTGGACACCAAGCTCAGAGCCCTGGTTCTGGACACCAAGCTCAGAGCCTCGTGTCTGGACACCAAGCTCAGAGCCCTGGGTCTGGACACCAAGCTCAAAGCCCTGGTTCTGGACACCAAGCTCAGAGCCTCGTGTCTGGACACCAAGCTCAGAGCCCTGGGTCTGGATACCAAGCTCAGAGCCCTGGTTCTGGACACCAAGCTCAGAGCCCTGGGTCTGGATACCAAGCTCAGAGCCCTGGATCTGGACTCTACCCTCTGAAACTGGATCCTGGATTTCCTGACGGGCAGACCACAGGCTGTGATCTAACCCTCCATCTTTCCTCCTCTTCCTCTCCTCTCCTCCTTCATCTCTCCTCCTCTTCCTCTAACCCTTCATCTCTCTTCCTCTCCTTATAACCCTTCATCTCTCCTCCTCCTCTAACCCTTCACCTCCCTCCCTCCCTCCCTCCCCCCCCTCCCTCCCTCCCTCCCTCCCTCCCTCCCTCCCTCCCTCCCCAAAGTTAAACAGCATATATCAGGAGGGTGGCGGTCATGGTGATATACAGCCAGCACTGCAGCCCATCCCTGACAAACACACAGGCGCAAGCACCCAGAGGCTCACACACACTCAGAGGCATGCACGCACACACACACACACCCCTCTCTAAGACAAATAGTGGTCTATCTGTGGGAACGGCAGCCACTGACATCATTATTTGTCTAGTGAGATAAGAGGGCCGTGGCTGGAGGTGGCCTGCGTGTGTCGGCCGGACTGACTGATGCATCAACACCAGAGGAGTGTGTCTAGTCAGTCAGACGGACAGACAGCCAGACAGACAGACAGCCAGACAGACAGACAGACAGACAGACAGACAGACAGCCAGACAGACAGAAAGACAGACAGACAGACAGACAGACAGACAGACAGACAGACAGACAGACAGACAGACAGACAGACAGACAGTGATGTGGAAGTGGTCTGTCTCTGTCAGAGAGAGAGGGACTCAAAGACATAGGGAAGGAGAGTGGGAGGGAAGGAGAGTGGGAGGAAATGAGAGAAGGAGAGCAAGATTGAAGGAGAGAGGGAGCAAAGGAGCAAGGGAGAGAAGGGAGAGAGGGAGGAGAGAAGGAGGGAGGGAAGGAATGAGAGAGAGAGGGAGGGAATGAGAGAGGGAGAGAAGGAGGGAAGGAAGGAGAGAGGGGAGAAGGAGAGAGGGGAGGGAAGGAGAGCAAGGGAGAGGGAAGGAGAGAGGGAGAGAAGAAGAGAGAGAGGGAAGGAGAGAGGGAGGGAATGAGAGAGAGTGAGGGAAGGAGAGAGAGAGAGGGAGAGGGAAGGAGAGAGAGAGGGAGGGGAAGGAAAGAGAGGGAGGAGGAAGGAGAGAGAGAGAGGAGAGGGAAAGGAGAGAGGGAGAGTGAAAGGAGAGAGGGAGGGGGAAGGAGAGAGAGGGAGAGGGAAAGGAGAGGGAAGGAGAGAGAGAGGAGAGGGAAGGAGAGAGGGGGAGAGGGAAGGGAAGGGGGAGAGGGAAGGAGAGAGAGGGAGAGGGAAGGAGAGGGGGGAGAGGAGAGGGGAGAGGAATGAAAGAGGGAGAGGAAGAAGAGATGGAGTTTGCTGACCGACCATCACACCATCCACCATCCACCTTCTCTGAAGAGCACTTAACCTTACTGAGGACGCATCATCACCCCATTACCCTCATCTCATCCCCCTCTTTAGATAACAAACCAGCTGTCACCACCTGAGCCCATCGGCCCTCATCTCAAATCAAATCAATTCAAATGTTATTGGTCACATGGTTAGCAGATGTTATTGGTCACATGGTTAGCAGATGTTATTGGTCACATACACATGGTTAGCAGATGTTATTGGTCACATGGTTAGCAGATGTTAATGGTCACATGGTTAGCAGATGTTAATGGTCACATACATGGTTAGCAGATGTTAATGGTCACATACACATAGTTAGCAGATGTTATTGGTCACATACACATGGTTAGCAGATGTTATTGGTCACAAACACATAGTTAGCAGATGTTATTGATCACATACACATAGTTAGCAGATGTTAATGGTCACATACACATAGTTAGCAGATGTTAATGTGAGTGTAAAGAAATGCTTGTGCTTCTAGTTCTGACAGTGCAGTAATATCTAACATTTTCACAACAACTACCTAATATACACATCTAAATGGGTGATATAAATATATCACGCTCGATGACCGATGACCCGCGGCATAGGCAAGATGCAGTAGATGGTCTAGAATATAATATATACATAGATGAGTAATGAAAGATGTGTAAACATTATTAGAGTGGCATTGTTTAAAGTGACGACCATTTATTATAGTGACCAGTATTTTGGTCTCAAAGTAGGCAGCTCTGGCTGGAGTTGAGTCAATATGTTGGCAGCAAGCCACTCAATGTTAGTGATCGCAATTTAACAGTCTGATGGCCTTGAGATAGAAGCTGTTTAGCAGTCTGATGGCCTTGAGATAGAAGCTGATTTTCAGTCTCTCGGTCCCAGCTTTGATGCACCTGTACTGACCTCGCCTTCTGGATGATAGCGGGGTGAACAGGCAGTGGCTTGGGTGGTTGTTGTCCTTGATGATCTTTTTGGCCTTCCTGTGACATTGGGTGGTGTAAGTGTCATGAAGGGCAGGAGGTTTGCCCCGGTGATGCGTTGTGCAGACCTCACTACCCCATGGAGAGCCTTGCGGTTGAGGGCGGAGCAGTTGCCGTACCAGGCGGTGATACAGCCCGCCAGGATGCTCTCGATTATGCATCTGTAAAAGTTTGTCAGGGTTTTGGGTGACAAGCCAAATTTCTTCGGCCTCCTGTCTGTGTGTGTGGACCCCTTCAATTTGTCTGTGATGCGGAGGAACTTAAAACTTTCTCCATTCCCTTCGATATGGATAGGGGGTGCTCCTCCGTTGTTTCCTGTAGTCCACAATCCTCTCCTTTGTTTTGTCGATGTTGAGTGAGAGCTTTCCTGACAGCACAAGCCCACAACACCTCCTCCATGTAGGCCGTCTCGTTGTTGTTGATCATCAAGCCCACTACTGTTGTGTTGTCTGCAAACTTGATGATTGAGTTGGAGGCGTGCATGGCCACACAGTCATGGGTGAACAGGGAGTACAGGAGAGGGCTGAGAACGCACCCTTGTGGGGCCCCAGTGTTGAGGATCAGCAAAGTGGAGATGTTGTTTCCTATCTTCACCACCAGGAGGGGCGGCCCGTCAGAAAGTCCAGGGCCCATTTGCACAGGGCGGGGTCGAGACCCAGGTGTTTGGAGGGTACTATGGTGTTGAATGCTGAGTTGTAGTCAATGAACAGCATTCTTACATAGGTATTCCTCTTGTCCAGATGGGTTAGGGCAGTGTGTAGTACGATAGCAATTGCATCGTCTGTAGACCTGTTGGGGCGGTATGCAAACTGAAGTTTGAAGGTTTCAGGTAGAGGTGATATGGTCCTTAACTATGATCCTCAAAGCATTTTATGATGACAGAAGTGAGTGCTACGGGGCGTTATTGTCATTCAGTTCAGTTATATTTGCCTTCTTGGATACAGGAACAATGGTGGCCATCTTGAAGCATGTGGGGAAAGCAGACTGGGATATGGAGAGATTGAATGTATCCGTAAACTCTCCAGCCAGCTGGTCTGCACTCGCTCTGAGGACGCGGCTGGGGATGCCGTCTAGGCCTGCATCCTTGCGAGGGTTAACACTTTTAAATGTTTTCCTCATGTTGCCCAAAGAGAAGGAGGGGTGGTGCAGTGCTTGTTAGTTGGCCACAACGGTGTATTATCCTCAAAGCTGTCAAAGAAGGTGTTTAGTTTGTCTGAAAGTTGTCGGTGTCCGTGACGTGGCTGGTTTTTCTTCCTGTAGAGCCACATACGTCTCGTGTCTGAGCCGTTGAATTGTGACTCCACTTTGTCACTTTGTACTGGCATTTAGCTTATCTGATTGCCTCACGGAGGAATAACTACACTGTTTATATTCGGCCATATGCCCAGACCTCTTTCCATGGTAAAATGCAATTTCATTTTTGCGTGAATGCTGCCATCCATCCACAGTTTCTGGGTTTTAATAGTCACGGTGGGAATAACATCTCCTATGCACTTCCTTATAAACACTCACCGAGTTTTATAGATAGTCTTATAGATGTTGTTATCTGAGGCTATCCCAACCATTTTGAAGCGTTGATTCAGACTGGAATGGTTCTAGTCACCTGTTTGAGTTCCTCTCTCCCTCTCCTCTCCTCTCTCCCTCTCCTCTCTCCCTCTCTCCCCTCTCCACTCTCCTCTCTCCACTCTCCTCTCTCTCCCCTCCTCCTCTCTCCTCTCTTCCCTCTCCCTCTCTCCACTCTCCTCTCTCCCCTCTCCTCTCTCCTCTCTTCCCTCTCCACTCTCCTCTCCCTCTCCACTCTCCTCTCTCTCCCTCTCCTCTCTCCTCTCCTCTCTTCCCTCTCCACTCTCCTCTCTCCACTCTCCTCTCTCCCTCTCTCCTCTCTCCTCTCTCCTCTCTCCTCTCTTCCCTCTCCACTCTCCACTCTCCTCTCTCCCCTCTCTTCTCTTCCATCTCCACTCTCCTCTCTTCCCTCTCCACTCTCCTCTCTTCCCTCTCCACTCTCCTCTCTTCCCTCTCCACTCTCCTCTCTTCCTACATCTTTAGATAACAATCCCCCTCTTCTCCTCTTCACCGCCATCCGGGGCCATCGGCGCTCGTCTCATCTTCTCCTCCACAGCCACATTTCAGCCACACTAGTGATACTTCACACGTTCATTCATTCATCTGCTCGCTCGCTGCTCAGTTCAAAGCCTTGGCAGACCAAACTAGGCAAACAGCAGAGGAATGTGTCATGGTCCAGGGATTCACCATCAGCTTCTGACACAACAACATACAGGACCTTCCAAATTGACCACATTCCTTATAAGCCCTGGTCAAAAGTAGTGCACTAAAAAAGGAATAGGTTGCCATTTGGGACTGGGACACAAGTCCCTGGTCATTTGTCCTGGCCTGGACGGCTCTAATGGTCTCCCTGATTGAGCTCTCACTTCCTTCAGCTGCTTATCCAAATGTGGAGCACTCCCCTGGGAGCAACTATTGGCCTGTGGGAGGGAGGGAAGGAGGGATATGGTTGGAGGGAGGGAAGGATGGAGAGAGAGAGAGACATAGAGAGGGGGATGGATGGATACATGGAGAGAGAGCGACAGAGAGAGGGGGATGATGGCGAGAGAGAGACAGAGAGGGGGGATGGATGGAGAGAGAGAGAGAGAGATGGATCGATGGCTCAGTGGTTCAGATGGATCGGACCCCCCGACTCCCAGTTTTCCATCAACACAAATGACCAATCTTTCTCTCCCTTCATCCCCATCCAGACAGCGATGTGTGATAGAGAGGAGCCTGTTCAGACCATCTCCTAACGTCATCAGTCAGTCATCGAAGACCTTCAGACCCCAGGGAGGTCCTACTGAAGATACAGACCACCAGAGAGAGAGAATACACAGAAGAGACATAGAAAAAGAGACATGAAGGGAGAGAGAAGAGAGAGAGAGAAAAAGAGAGAGAGAGAAAGAGAGGGAGAGAGGGAGAGAAAGAGAGAGAGATAAATAGAGAGGAGAGAGAGAGAGGGGGGGAGAGAGAAGAGAGAGGGGGGAGGGGGAGAGAGAAGAGAGAGAAGAGAGTGAGGAGAGAGAGAGAGAGAGAGAGAGAGGAGAGGGAGAGAGAGAATTAGGCCGATACCCACTAATTATCAAAATCCAGAAAAGAGCTGATAATTCTATAACCACCTAAAAGGAAGCGATTCCAAAAACCTTCCACAACAAAGCCATCACCTACAGAGAGATGAACCTGGAGAAGAGTCCCCTAAGCAAGCTGGTCCTGGGGCTCTGTTCACAAACACAAACACACCCTACAGAGCCCCAGGACAGCAGCACAATTAGACCCAACCAAATCATGAGAAAACAAGAAGATAATTACTTGACACATTGGAAAGAATTAACAAAAAAACAGCAAACTAGAATGCTATTTGGCCCGACACAGAGAGTACACAGTGGCAGAATACCTGACCACTGTGACTGGCCCAAAATTAAGGAAAGCTTTGACTATGTACAGACTCAGTGAGCATAGCCTTGCTATTGAGAAAGGCCACCGTAGGCAGACATGGCTCTCAAGAGAAGACAGGCTATGTGCTCACTGCCCACAAAATGAGGTGGAAACTCAGCTGCACTTCCTAACCTCCTGCCCAATGTATGACCATATTAGAGAGACATATTTCCCTCAGATTACACAGATCCACAAAGAATTCGAAAACAAATCCAATTTTGAAAAACTCCCATATCTACTGGGTGAAATTCCACAGTGTGCCATCAGAGCAGCAAGATTTGTGACCTGTTGCCACGAGAAAAGGGCAACCAGTGAAGAACACGCACCATTGTAAATACAACCCATATCTATGCTTATTTATTTTATCTTGTGTCCTTTACCATTTGTACATTGTTAAAACACTGTATATATATATATATATATATATATATATATAATATGACATTTGTAATGTCTTTATTGTTTTGAAACTTCTGTATGTGTGATGTCTACTGTTCATTTTTATTGTTTATTTCACTTTATATATTATCTACCTTACTTGCTTTGGCAATGTTAACACATGTATCCCATGCCAATAAAGCCCTTGAATTGAATTGAATTGAGAGAGAGAGAGGGAGAGAGAGGGAGAGAGAGACGAGAGAGAGAGAGAGAGAGCGGGAGAGAGAGAGAGAAATAGAGAGGAGAGAGAGAGAGAGAGAGAGAGAGAGAGAGGAGGGAGAGAGAGAAATAGAGAGGAGAGAGAGAGAGAGAGAGAGAGAGAGAGAGAGAGAGAGAGAGAGAGAGAGAGAGAGAGACGAGAGAGAGAGAGAGAGAGAGAGAGAGAGAGAGAGAGAGAGAGCCCAGCCCTTGACCAGTTGCACCACTGCCAACCTACCTCTGCCCAGCCCATCTCCTTTCAGCCTCTGCCAAGCGAATCACCAGCAGGCTGACACATCTCTCCTTTGATCTCTCTCTCTCTCTCTGTCATGTGTTTGTTTCTCCTCGCTGGGAGAGGAGGAGAGGAGACGCATGGTTACATCTTCCATTACCGTCTGAGGAGATTCCTTCCGTACTCTTTGGCAGGACATTAAACCAGACTGAAGCAGGAGAGCATCACACACACCCTGCAGGTGCACACACACACAGACACACAGACACACACACAGACACACACACACACACACACACACACACACACACACACACACACACACACACAGACACACAGACACACACACACACACACACACACACACACACACACACACACACACACAACACACACACAGACACACACACACACACACACACAGACACACACACACACACACACACAGACACACACACACACACACACAGACACGCACACGAACACACACAAACAGACACACACACACACACACACACACACACACACACACACACACACACACACACACACACACACACACCCAACAGTGTAGTTTTCACCAGCTCCCTCAGAAGAAACTCTTACTGATCTACACACAGTCAGCTGTAACTACACTGTGACACACCAACTCACCATACAGACCAATCAGCTGTAACTACACTGTGACACACCAACTCACCATACAGACCAATCAGCTGTAACTACTAGGGGCGGCAGGGTAGCCTAGTGGTTAGAGCGTTGGACTAGTAACCGGAAGGTTGTGAGTTCAAACCCCCGAGCCGACAAGGTACAAATCTGTCGTTCTGCCCCTGAACAGGCAGTTAACCCACTGTTCCCAGGCCGTCATTGAAAAAAAAATAAAATAAGAATGTGTTCTTAACTGACTTGCCTGGTTAAATAAAGGTAAAAAATTAACTTGTAAGTCGCTCTGGATAAGAGCGTCCGCTAAATGACTTAAATGTAAAATGTACACTGTGACACACCAACTCACCATACAGACCAATCAGCTGTAACTACACTGTGACAAACCAACTCACCATACAGACCAATCAGCTGTAACTACACTGTGACACACCAACTCACCATACAGACCAATCAGCTGTAACTACACTGTGACACACCAACTCACCATACAGACCAATCAGCTGTAACTACACTGTGACACACCAACTCACCATACAGACCAATCAGCTGTAACTACACTGTGACACACCAACTCACTATACAGACCAATCAGCTGTTACTACACTGTGACACACCAACTCACCATACAGACCAATCAGCTGTAACTACACTGTGACACACCAACTCACCATACAGACCAATCAGCTGTAACTACACTGTGACACACCAACTCACCATACAGACCAATCAGCTGTAACTACACTGAGTCTTGCAGGGCAGCTATTAGGCCAAGGAGAGTAAGGACAGTGGAGAGAGGAGGGGAGAGGGGGGAGAGAGGAGAGGGGAGAGAAGAGAGAGGAGAGTGGAGAGGGAAGAGAAGAGGGGAGAGAGGAGAGGGGAGAGAGGAGAGTGGAGAGGGAAGAGAGGAGAGGGGAGAGAGGAGAGTGGAGAGGGAAGAGAGAAGATAGGAGAGGGGAGAGAGGAGAGTGGAGGGGGAGAGGGAGAGTGGAGAGTGGAGAGGGAAGAGGGAGAGAGGAGAGGGGAGAGAGGGAGAGGGGAGAGAGGAGAGGGGAGAGAGAGAGAGAGAGAGGGGAGGGGAGAGAGGAGAGAGGAGAGAAGAGAGAAGAGAGGAGAGAGGGAGAGGGAGAGGGGGAGAGAGGAGAGGGGAGAGGGAGAGGGAGAGAAGAGAAGAGAAGAGAAGAGGGGGAGGGGAGAGGGGAGAGAGAGAGAGAAGAGAGAGAGAGGGGGAGAGGGAGGGGGGAGAGGGAGAGGGGAGAGGGGAGAGGGAGAGGGGAGAGGGAGAGGGGAGAGGGGAGAGGGGAGAGAGGGAGGGGAGAGAGAGAGAAGAGAAGAGAGGGGAGAGGGGAGAAAGGAGAGGGGAGAGGGGAGAAGAGAGGGGAGAAAGGAGAGATGAAACTAGAAGATGGCCGGTAGTATGGATGATCTAAGGGATGCCTAGTAGACTAAACAATGAGCTCAAACAGCACTCTAGTACAGGACCCTCCTGAGAGCCATAGGCTGCTGTCACTGGAGCTCTGAGGGAGGGAGACAGGGAGACAGATAGAGGGTAAAATGAGATAAAGAGGAGGAGAGAGGGGGAGATAAAGAAAAGAGATGGAAAAGGAGAAAGAGGAGAGAAAGGCTCTCTCTCTTTCTCTCTCTGTCTCTGTGTACCCTCTCTTCTCTCTCTGTCTCTGTGTACCCTCTCTTCTCTCTCTGTTTCTGTGTACCCTCTCTTCTCTCTCTGTCTCTGTGTACCCTCTCTTCTCTCTCTGTCTCTGTCTACCCTCTCTTCTCTCTCTGTCTCTGTGTACCCTCTCTTGTCTCTCTGTCTCTGTGTACCCTCTCTTCTCTCTCTGTCTCTGTCTACCCTCTCTTCTCTCTCTGTCTCTGTGTACCCTCTCTTCTCTCTCTGTCTCTCTCTTCTCTCTCTTCCCTCTCTGTCTCTCTCTTCTCTCTCTTCTCTCTCTGTCTCTGTCTACCCTCTCTTCCCTCTCTGTCTCTGTCTACCCTCTCTTCTCTCTCTGTCTCTGTGTACCCTCTCTTCTCTCTCTGTCTCTGTGTACCCTCTCTTCTCTCTCTGTCTCTGTGTACCCTCTCTTCCCTCTCTGTCTCTCTCTTCTCTCTGTGTCTCTGTGTACCCTCTCTTCCCTCTCTGTCTCTCGCTTCTCTCTCTTCTCTCTCTGTCTCTGTGTACCCTCTCTTCTCTCTCTGTCTCTGTCTACCCTCTCTTCTCTCTCTGTCTCTGTGTACCCTCTCTTCTCTCTCTGTCTCTGTGTACCATCTCTTCTCTCTCTGTCGCTGTGTACCCTCTCTTCTCTCTCTGTCTCTGTGTACCCTCTCTTCTCTCTCTGTGTAGCCTCTCTTCCCTCTCTGTCTCTGTGTACCCTCTCTTCTCTCTCTGTCTCTGTCTACCCTCTCTTCTCCCTCTGTCTCTGTCTACCCTCTCTTCCCTACTCTGTCTCTTGTGTACCGTCTCTTCTCTCTCTGTCTCCGTGTGCCCTCTCTTCTCTCTCTGTCTCTGTCTACCCTCTCTTCTCTCTCTGTCTCTGTGTACCCTCTCTTCTGTCTCTGTGTAGCCTCTCTTCCCTCTCTGTCTCTGTGTACCCTCTCTTCTCTCTCTGTCTCTGTCTACCTTCTCTTCTCTCTCTCTCTGTCTACCCTCTCTTCTCTCTCTGTCTCTGTGTACCCTCTCTTCTCTCTCTGTCTCTGTGTACCCTCTCTTCTCTCTCTGTCTCTGTCTACCCTCTCTTCCCTCTCTGTCTCTGTCTACCCTCTCTTCTCTCTCTGTCTCTGTGTACCCTCTCTTCTCTCTCTGTCTCTGTCTACCCTCTCTTCTCTCTCTGTCTCTGTGTACCCTCTCTTCTCTCTCTGTCTCTGTGTACCCTCTCTTCTCTCTCTGTTTCTGTGTACCCTCTCTTCTCTCTCTGTCTCTGTGTACCCTCTCTTCTCTCTCTGTCTCTGTCACCCTCCCTCTCTCTCCCTCTGTCTCTGTCTACCCTCTCTTCCCTACTCTGTCTCTGTGTACCGTCTCTTCTCTCTCTGTCTCCGTGTGCCCTCTCTTCTCTCTCTGTCTCTGTCTACCCTCTCTTCTCTCTCTGTCTCTGTGTACCCTCTCTTCTGTCTCTGTGTAGCCTCTCTTCCCTCTCTGTCTCTGTGTACCCTCTCTTCTCTCTCTGTCTCTGTCTACCTTCTCTTCTCTCTCTCTCTGTCTACCCTCTCTTCTCTCTCTGTCTCTGTGTACCCTCTCTTCTCTCTCTGTCTCTGTGTACCCTCTCTTCTCTCTCTGTCTCTGTCTACCCTCTCTTCCCTCTCTGTCTCTGTCTACCCTCTCTTCTCTCTCTGTCTCTGTGTACCCTCTCTTCTCTCTCTGTCTCTGTCTACCCTCTCTTCTCTCTCTGTCTCTGTGTACCCTCTCTTCTCTCTCTGTCTCTGTGTACCCTCTCTTCTCTCTCTGTCTCTGTCTACCCTCTCTTCTCTCTCTGTCTCTGTGTAGGAGGGGAGGGAGGGAGGGAGGGGAGGGGAGGGAGGGGGAAAGAGGGGGAGGGGGGAGGGAGGGAGGGAGGGGGAGGGAGAGAGGGAGGGAGAAGGAGAGAGAGGGAGGTAAGGAGAGAGTGGGAGGGAGGGAGGGAGGGAGGGAGGGAGGGAGGGAGGGGGAGGGAGGGAGGGAGGGAGGGAGAGAGAGAGGGACCTCTCTTCCCTCTCTGTCTCTGTCTACCCTCTCTTCTCTCTCTGTCTCTGTGTACCCTCTCTTCTCTCTCTGTCTCTGTTTACACTCTCTTCTCTCTCTGTCTCTGTGTACCCTTCCTTCCAGCTCTTCATTTCTCTTCACCCTATTTTCTATTCCTCCCTTCTTCTCTGTCTCTGCCTCTCTCCCTCTCTGCCTCACTCCCTCTGCCTCTCTCTCTCTCTGCCTCTCTCTCTCTCTGCTTCTCTCTCTCTGATCTGCCTCTCTCTCTCTCTGCCTCACTCTCTCTGCCTCGCTCTCTGCCTCACTCTCTCTGCCTTCTCTCTTCCTCTCTCTCTCTCTCTCAGGTGCCCCTCTCTCTCTCTTTCTCTCTCTCTCTTTCTACCCCCTCTCTCTCTTGTTTTCTCGCTCTTTCTCTATCCTTCATTCTGTTCTGGCCACATCAAAGCCCTGGAGAAGCTCACAGGCACATTCCATGGCTGCTCATGAGAGTCTGCAACACAGCACTGTGTGTGTGTGTGTGTGTATGTGTATGTCGGTATGTGTGTGAATTTGTGTGTTTGGGTGTGTATGTGTACCTGAATGTACTGTATGTGTGTCTGTGTGGATTTTTGAGTGAAGCAAATTTGATTTGTCACATTCACCGAATACAACAGGTATAGATAGACCTTGTTAAGTAAAAAATATATATAATAATAAAAAATAAAAATATATAATTAAATAGCAGCAGTAAAATAACAGTAGCGTGGCTATATACAGAGGTATATACCTGTATCCATCTTTCTGTAAAGAGATCTTAATGATGAGAGAGGGAGATAGAAGGAGAGCAGGAGGGAGGGAGGGAGGGAGGGAGGAGGGAGGGAGGGAGGGAGGGAGGGAGGGAGGGAGGGAGGGAGGGAGGGAGGGAGGGAGGGAGGGACAGTAAATAACCAAACTGAGCATGGCTATATACAGAGGTATATACCTGTATCCATCTTTCTTTAAACAGATCTTAATGATGAGAGAGGGAGATAGAAGGAGAGGGAGGGAGGGAGGGAGGGAGGGAGGGAGGGAGGGAAAGAGAGTGAGAGGGAGGGAGGGGGGGGGAGGGAGGGAGGGAAAGAGAGAGAGAGTGAGAGGGAGGGAGGGAGGGAGGGAGGTGAGGGAGGGAGGGGACGGAGGGAGGGAGGGAGGCACTCTCCATCCCGTCCCAGCCTCCCTCCCCCCAATGATGAAATATATCACAGAATCACAGATGTGTGTCCCAAATGACAGCCTTTTCCCTAATAGAGTTTTTGACCAGGGCCCATAGAGAATAGAATGACCTTTGGGACAGAGCCTATCACAGCGCAGAGTGGAATCGCGGCATCTCTCTAAACATCTGTTACAAAGAGCTTATGGTTAAGACCCAAGTGTTACCAACCTGAACCATTATTCATGAAGTGTCTCAGAGAGTCCTGATCTCGGATCAGGTCCCCTCATGTCCAGGTTAACGTATTCATTATGATTTAAAAGGCCAAACTGATCTCGGATCAGGTCCCCTCATGTCCAGGTTAACGTATTCATTATGATTTAAAAGGCCAAACTGATCTCGGATCAGGTCCCCTCATGTCCAGGTTAACGTATTCATTATGATTTAAAAGGCCAAACTGATCTCGGATCAGGTCCCCTCATGTCCAGGTTAACGTATTCATTATGATTTAAAAGGCCAAACTGATCTCGGATCAGGTCCCCTCATGTCCAGGTTAACGTATTCATTATGATTTAAAAGGCCAAACTGATCTCGGATCAGGTCCCCTCATGTCCAGGTTAACGTATTCATTATGATTTAAAAGGCCAAACTGATCTCGGATCAGCACTTCTATTCTGAGAACATAGATCCAGGTCTTTATTGTAATATGGCCACACACCATGGCTTCTTTGGGTTGTCATTCCTGCTGACAGTTTATCAGGTAATACTACTGCTGTTCTCCTAAGCCTAAGAGTTCACCTAAGCCTAAGAGTTCACCTAAGCCTAAGAGTTATCCTAAGCCTAAGAGTTATCCTAAGCCTAAGAGTTATCCTAAGCCTAAGAGTTATCCTAAGCCTAAGAGTTCACCTAAGCCTAAGAGTTCACCTAAGCCTAAGAGTTATCCTAAGCCTAAGAGTTATCCTAAGCCTAAGAGTTATCCTAAGCCTAAGAGTTATCCTAAGCCTAAGAGTTCTCCTAAGCCTCAGAGTTATCCTAAGCCTAAGAGTTATCCTAAGCCTAAGAGTTATCCTAAGCCTAAGAGTTATCCTAAGCCTAAGAGTTATCCTAAGCCTAAGAGTTATCCTAAGCCTAAGAGTTATCCTAAGCCTAAGAGTTATCCTAAGCCTAAGAGTTATCCTAAGCCTAAGAGTTATCCTAAGCCTAAGAGTTATCCTAAGCCTAAGAGTTATCCTAAGCCTAAGAGTTATCCTAAGCCTAAGAGTTATTCTAAGCCTAAGAGTTATCCTAAGCCTAAGAGTTATTCTAAGCCTAAGAGTTATCCTAGTTATCCTAAGCCTAAGAGTTATCCTAAGCCTAAGAGTTATCCTAAGCCTAAGAGTTATCCTAAGCCTAAGAGTTATCCTAAGCCAGTCTGACAGTGGACAGACAATGAGTTACTGCCTTCCACAAGGACTATTGGTGAGCAGTTGTGAGTCAATGTAATGGTGTGTCTGAGTGTGTATCTATGTGTGTGTGTGTGTGTGTGTGTGTGTGTGTTTGTGTGTGTTTGTATCCGAGTGCATGTGCCCTCTATATCTAGGTGAGCATTTGAGAGTAATTTCTGAGAGTTTAGATAACTTTTGCTTCAAGGATAGGCACATTTTTTTTTTTCAATTTTCACCTGAAATGACAAATTCAAATCTAACTTCCTGAAACAAGGATATGCATATTCTTGATACCATTTGAAAGGAAAAACGTTGAAGTTTTGTGGAAATGCAAAAGGAATGTCGGAAAATATAACACAATAGATCTGTTAAAAGATAATACAAAGAAATAAACCAAGAAGAACGATTTCCCTAATAATCATATTAATCAGGCTACCTGATGGGATTTTTATAAATGCACAAAATCGCAAATCAAAATAACATTGTACCAAAGTGACCAAGTTAGTTTTTGATTCTGAATTCGAACATATAACGTATACTGACTTCGCTGGGGCATAAACATAGAGAGGCTTGTGCTGCTGTCACATACACAGCTCAAACACAGCGCTGCAGTTGACCTAGCCTAAACCGCTGACCTAGTCTACACCTAGCTTACACGGCTGACCTAGCCTACACCTAGCCTACACGGCTGACCTAGCCTACACCTAGCCTACACGGCTGACCTAGCCTACACGGCTGACCTAGCCTACACCTAGCCTACACGGCTGACCTAGCCTACACGGCTGACCTAGCCTACACCTAGCCAACACGGATGACCTAGCCAACACGGCTGACCTAGCCTACACCTAGCCTACACGGCTGACCTAGCCTACACCTAGCCTACACGGCTGACCCTAGCTACACCTAGCCTACACGGCTGACCTAGCCTACACGGCTGACCTAGCCTACACCTAGCCTACACGGCTGACCTAGCCTACACGGCTGACCTAGCCTACACCTAGCCTACACGGCTGACCTAGCCTACACGGCTGACCTAGCCTACACCTAGCCAACACGGATGACCTAGCCAACACGGATGACCTAGCCTACACGGCTGACCTAGCCTACTCTGCTGACCTAGCCTACTCTGCTGACCTAGCCTACACGGCTGACATAGCCTACTCGGCTGACCTAGCCTACTCTGCTGACCTAGCCTACTCTGCTGACCTAGCCTACTCGGCTGACCTAGCTGTTGTCTGGTCCCGCGCTGTGGTTGGGGTTGACTTTCTACACGGCAGAAAGCATGAATTAGCACATCTCATGCAATGTGAGTGAATTAGCACGTCTCATATAATGTGATTGAATTAGCACGTCTCATATAATATATACATATGAGATGAGTAATGCATAGACTAAGATACAGTAGTATAGTATAGAATACAGTATATACATATGAGATGAGTAATGCATAGACTAAGATACAGTAGAATAGTATAGAATACAGTATATACATATGAGATGAGTAATACATAGACTAAGATACAGTAGAATAGTATAGAATACAGTATATACATATGAGATGAGTAATGCATAGACTAAGATACAGTAGAATAGTATAGAATACAGTGTATACATATGAGATGAGTAATGCATAGACTAAGATACAGTAGAATAGTATAGAATACAGTATATACATATGAGATGAGTAATGCATAGACTAAGATACAGTAGAATAGTATAGAATACAGTACATACATATGAGATGAGTAATACATAGACTAAGATACAGTAGTATAGTATAGAATACAGTATATACATATGAGATGAGTAATGCATAGACTAAGATACAGTAGTATAGTATAGAATACAGTAATACATAGACTAAGATACAGTAGAATAGTATAGAATACAGTATATACATATGAGATGAGTAATACATAGACTAAGATACAGTAGTATAGTATAGAATACAGTATATACATATGAGATGAGTAATGCATAGACTAAGATACAGTAGAATAGTATAGAATACAGTATATACATATGAGATGAGTAATGCATAGACTAAGATACAGTAGAATAGTATAGAATACAGTATTTACATATGAGATGAGTAATGCATAGACTATGATACAGTAGAATAGTATAGAATAAAGTATATACATATGAGATGAGTAATGCATAGACTAAGATACAGTAGAATAGTATAGAATACAGTATATACATAGACTAAGATACAGTAGAATAGTATAGAATACAGTATATACATAGACTAAGATACAGTAGTATAGTATAGAATACAGTATATACATATGAGATGAGTAATACATAGACTAAGATGCAGTAGAATAGTATAGAATACAGTATATACATATGAGATGAGTAATGCATAGACTAAGATACAGTAGAATAGTATAGAATACAGTATATACATATGAGATGAGTAATCCCAGACATATAAACATTATTAAGTGACTAAGATACAGTGCCTTGCGAAAGTATTCGGCCCCCTTGAACTTTGCGACCTTTTGCCACATTTCAGGCTTCAAACATAAAGATGTAAAACTGTATTTTTTTGTGAAGAATCAACAACAAGTGGGACACAATCATGAAGTGGAACGACATTTATTGGATATTTCAAACTTTTTTAACAAATCAAAAACTGAAAAATTGGGCGTGCAAAATTATTCAGCCCCTTTACTTTCAGTGCAGCAAACTCTCTCCAGAAGTTCAGTGAGGATCTCTGAATGATCCAATGTTGACCTAAATGACTAATGATGGTAAATACAATCCACCTGTGTGTAATCAAGTCTCAGTATAAATGCACCTGCACTGTGATAGTCTCAGAGGTCCGTTAAAAGCGCAGAGAGCATCATGAAGAACAAGGAACACACCAGGCAGGTCCGAGATACTGTTGTGAAGAAGTTTAAAGCCGGATTTGGATACAAAAAGATTTCCCAAGCTTTAAACACCCCAAGGAGCACTGTGCAAGCGATAATATTGAAATGGAAGGAGTATCAGACCACTGCAAATCTACCAAGACCTGGCCGTCCCTCTAAACTTTCAGCTCATACAAGGAGAAGACTGATCAGAGATGCAGCCAAGAGGCCCATGATCACTCTGGATGAACTGCAGAGATCTACAGCTGAGGTGGGAGACTCTGTCCATAGGACAACAATCAGTCGTATATTGCACAAATCTGGCCTTTATGGAAGAGTGGCAAGAAGAAAGCCATTTCTTAAAGATATCCATAAAAAGTGTCGTTTAAAGTTTGCCACAAGCCACCTGGGAGACACACCAAACATGTGGAAGAAGGTGCTCTGGTCAGATGAAACCAAAATTGAACTTTTTGGCAACAATGCAAAACGTTATATTTGGCGTAAAAGCAACACAGCTCATCACCCTGAACACACCATCCCACTGTCAAACATGGTGGTGGCAGCATCATGGTTTGGGCCTGCTTTTCTTCAGCAGGGACAGGGAAGATGGTTAAAATTGATGGGAAGATGGATGGAGCCAAATACAGGACCATTCTGGAAGAAAACCTGATGGAGTCTGCAAAAGACCTGAGACTGGGACGGAGATTTGTCTTCCAACAAAACAATGATATGATATGCAAAAAGACTACTAGCATTCCTCTTGGCTCGCCTACTTTAGACATGTCAATATGCTAGCTAGTGGCTCCTAGCATTCCTCTTGGCTAGCCTACTGTAGTCATGTCAATATGCTAGCTAGTGGCTCCTAGCATTCCTCTTGGCTAGCCTACTGTAGTCATGTCAATATGCTAGCTAGTGACTACTGTTGACAGACTGCAAAAAGACTCCTAGCATTCCTCTTGGCTAGCCTACTGTAGTCATGTCAATATGCTAGCTAGTGGCTCCTAGCATTCCTCTTGGCTAGCCTACTGTAGTCATGTCAATATGCTAGCTAGTGGCTCCTAGCATTCCTCTTGGCTAGCCTACTGTAGTCATGTCAATATGCTAGCTAGTGACTCCTAGCATTCCTCTTGGCTAGCCTACTGTAGTCATGTCAATATGCTAGCTAGTGACTACTGTTGACAGACTGCAAAAAGACTCCTAGCATTCTATGGAATATTTGTCTTAAAGGGGCAGCGTCCTATTTTCAAATCTTCTCAAATACAATGCAATGCTAAAGAATACAATAATGACTTACCTTGCTAAATGATATTACACAGCTCAAAATAACTAATACAACCTACCAATAGCTGCATGTAGAGAGAAAGCATAAACATAAATAGGTCCTGGCATGACCTCAACTGCAATTCAGAACTACACCATGACCTGGGCCAGCAGCAATTCTCTTCGGGCCAATAGATTTATGGCCAACTGAGAAGAGAAGTTAACGCTGGACCCTGTCGTGTTCCATATGCAGCCACAGAGTGTCTATTTACTGTGCGTTTTTTTTTTAACCTTTATTTTACTAGGCAAGTCAGTTAAGAAAAAATTCTTATTTTCAATGACGGCCTAGGAACAGTGGGTTAACTGCCTGTTCAGGGGCAGAACGACAGATTTTGTACCTTGTCAGCTCGGGGATTTGAACTTACAAACTTTCAGTTAATAGTCCAATGCCCTAACCACTAGGCTACATTTAACCACTAGGCTACACTGAGTTGACTGAACGTAGCTATATGTCCGGGGTATCACATCGGGACAAGTACAACTAAACATCTCGTTCGTATTTTCGATATGAAGTCCATCGAGACGTAACCAGACTGTGACGTAAATTAAAGTCAGTGACTCGTCAGTAGTACTGCTTAATTACATTGGTAAGGAAAGCGTTCATTTGGCTCCCTAATTTGCATACTGGTAGGCTTTTGCCGATCATCTGCAGATAAATTATGAAAACATGTGATGAAGAATTGTGAATCCTCCTCACTCACTGCAGGAACAATAGGTAGTGCAGACCTCTGGTCCAATTGTAATGATATTTATATGGTATTTTCAGAGATATTGATCGAGTTCCTCTGATCTAATCAAAGTGTTGACAGTGGAGAAGTTAACTGCTGTTTTCTGTGTAGCAAAGTCCATGGTTTAACACCTGCTTCATTCTTCAATTATACCTTTATTGCATATAGCTGAGAAAATGGAAGCTTGAAGCTTGTGGTCGTCATCAGACTCTTTAAAGGCCTAGTGCTGTAAAAAGTCTATTTCTTCTGTGCATTGTATAATATTGTACAACAGCTGATGAAACTAACACTGTAAAAGTGTGAATAAATGTGATCAGTGTTATTTCCTGTATGTTGCAGGTTGAACAAGAAAAAATATTGTATTAGAATGTACCAGAGGCCACCAAAATGGAGACATTTTTGCAAAACAATCTCTATCTCTCATCTCCTCTCCCTCACTCCCTCCTTTCCCATCCCCCTCACTCCCTCCCTCCTCTCCCATCCCCCTCATCTCTCCTCTCCCTCACTCCCTCCTTTCCCATCCCCCTCACTCCCTCCCTCCACTCCCACCCCACTCATCTCTCCTCTCCCTCACTCCCTTCCTCCTCTCCCACCCCTTCATCTCTCCTCTCCTCTCCCTCACCCCCTTCCTCCTCTCCCACCCCCCTCATCTCTACTCTCCCTCCCTCACTCCCTCCTATCCCATCACCTCCTCTTTCCTCTCCTCTCCTCTCCTCTCCCATCCCCCTCCTCTCTCCCTCCCCCTCCCTCCTATTGCATCACCTCCTCTTCTCCCTCCCTCCCTCCTCCTTCCTATCCCATCACCTCCTCTCTCCCCCTCCCTCACTCCTTCCTATCCCATCACCTCCTCTCTCCCTACCTCCCTCACTCCCTTCCTATCCCATCACCTCCTCTCTCCCTACCTCCCTCACTCCCTCCTATCCCATCACCTCCTCTATCCTCTCCCTCACTCCCTCCTATCCCATCCCCTCTCTCCCTCACTCACTCCTCTCCCATCCCTTTTCTCTCCTTTTCCCTCCTCTCTATGTCCACTCTCATCTCCCTCCCGTCCTCTCCCTCTCTCCTCTCCTCCTCTTACTCACCCTCCTTCTCACATCTCCCTCCTCTCCTCTCCTCTCCTCTTATCTCCTCCTTCCTCTCCCTCTCTCCCTCACTCCCTCATTGTCTCCTCATCTCATCTCTCAACTTCCTCCTCTACCTCTTCCCTTCCTCCCTCCCTCTCCTCCTCTTCCTCTCTCCTGTGCCCATGTGTTTTGTGTTAGTCCAGCCGTAATGATGCATGACACAGCCCTACACCCAAGCTCTTATTTATGTCTCCTGAGGTCTGAGACACAACATTACTGACCTGTCACACACACACACACACACACACACACACACACACACACACACACACACACACACACACACACACACACACACACACACACACACACACACACACACACACACACACACACACACACACACACACACACACACACACACGCCCAGCCCTGGAATTCTGATGACCACATTGGGGCAATGCAGAACCACAGAACCACTTTTAATGTGGGTTGAGAAAAAGAACGACATTATGTGATGTGGGAATGTAACAGAACCAGGTGTTATGCAAGTGGAAGGATTTCTGCCAGATGATATTTGATGTGGGAATGGAACAGAACCATGTGTTATGTGATGTGGGTTGAGAATGTAACAGAACCAGGTGTTATGTGATGTGGGAATGTAACAGAACCATGTGTTGTGTGATGTGGGAATGTAACAGAACCAGGTGTTATGTGATGTGGGAATGTAACAGAACCAGGTGTTATGTGATGTGGGAATGTAACAGAACCATGTGTTGTCTGATGTGGGAATGTAACAGAACCATGTGGTGTGTGATGTGGGAATGTAACAGAACCAGGTGTTATGTGATGTGGGAATGTAACAGAACCAGGTGTTATGTGATGTGGGTTGAGAATGTAACAGAACCAAGTGTTATGTGATGTGGGAATGTAACAGAACCAGGTGTTATGTGATGTGTTGAGAATGGAATGTAACAGAACCAGGTGTTATGTGATGTGGGAATGTAACAGAACACCAGGTGTTATGTGATGTGGGAATGTAACAGAACCAGGTGTTATGTGATGTGGGAATGTAACAGAACCAGGTGTTATGTGATGATGTGGGTTGAGAATGGGAATGTAACAGAACCAGGTGTTATGTGATGTGGGAATGTAACAGAACCATGTGTTGTGTGATGTGGGAATGTAACAGAACCAGGTGTTATGTGATGTGGGAATGTAACAGAACCAGGTGTTATGTGATGTGGGTTGAGAATGTAACAGAACCAAGTGTTATGTGATGTGGGAATGTAACAGAACCAGGTGTTATGTGATGTGGGAATGTAACAGAACCAGGTGTTATGTGATGTGGGAATGTAACAGAACACCAGGTGTTATGTGATGTAACAGAACCAGGTTGTGAATGTAACAGAACCAGGTGTTATGTGATGTGGGAATGTAACAGAACCAGGTGTTATGTGATGTGGGAATGTAACAGAACCAGGTGTTATGTGATGTGGGAATGTAACAGAACCAGGTGTTATGTGATGTTGTGGATGTGGGAATGTAACAGAACACCAGGTGTTGTGTGATGCGGGAATGTAACAGAACCAGGTGTTATGTGATGTGGGTGAATGTAACAGAACCAGGTGTTATGTGATGTGGGAATGTAAACAGAATGCAATGTAACAGAACAGGTGTGTTATGTGTTATGTGATGAATGTAACAGAACCAGGTGTTATGTGATGTGAGAATGTAACAGAACCAGGTGTTATGTGATGCGGGAATGTAACAGAACCAGGTGTTATGGAATGTAACAGAACCAGGTGTTATGTGATGTGGGAATGTAACAGAACCAGGTGTTATGTGATGTGGGAATGTAACAGAACCAGGTGTTATGTGATGTGGGAATGTAATGTGGGAATGTAACAGAACCAGGTGTTATGTGATGTGGGAATGTAACAGAACCAGGTGTTGTGTGATGTGGGAATGTAACAGAACCAGGTGTTGTGTGATGTGGGAATGTAACAGAACCAGGTGTTATGTGATGTGGGAATGTAACAGAACCAGGTGTTATGTGATGTGGGTTGAGAATGGAACAGAACCAGCTGTTATGTGATGTGGGAATGTAACAGAACCAGGTGTTATGTGATGTGGGTTGAGAATGTAACAGAACCAGGTGTTATGTGATGTGGGTTGAGAATGTAACAGAACCAGGTGTTATGTGATGTGGGTTGAGAATGTAACAGAACCAGGTGTTATGTGATGTGGGAATGTATGTGATGTGGGAATGTAACAGAACCAGGTGTTATGTGATGTGGGAATGTAACAGAACCAGGTGTTATGTGATGTGGGAATGTAACAGAACCAGGTGTTATGTGATGTGGGAATGTAACAGAACCAGGTGTTATGTGATGTGGGAATGTAACAGAACCAGGTGTTATGTGATGTGGGTTAACAGAACCAGGTGTTAATGTAACAGAACCAGGTGTTATGTGATGTGGGAATGTAACAGAACCAGGTGTTATGTGATGTGGGTTGAATGAGAACCAGCTGTTATGTGATGTGTAACAGAACCAGGTGTTATGTGATGTGGGAATGTAACAGAACCAGGTGTTATGTGATGTGGGTTATGTGATGTGGGTTGAGAATGTAACAGAACCAGGTGTTATGTGATGTGGGAATGGAACAGAATGTAATAGAACCAGGTGTTATGTGATGTGGGAATGTAACAGAACCAGGTGTTATGTGATGTGGGTTGAGAATGTAACAGAACCAGGTGTTATGTGATGTGGGAATGTAACAGAACCAGGTGTTATGTGATGTGGGAATGTAACAGAACCAGGTGTTATGTGATGTGGGTTGAGAATGTAACAGAACCAGCTGTTATGTGATGTGGGAAATGTAACAGAACCAGGTGTTATGTGATGTGGGCAGAACCATGTGTTATGTAATTGAATGTCTATCAGGTGACTGTGGTCCTTGAAAGGATAAAGGAGAACACTATGTGTGGAACAACGTTCCAGGAAGGGCAACATATTTAATATGGAAACAACCGTGGTTTAGTCAGGTCTATGAAAGTCTAGGTTTTCACTGATTCCAAGGCTGCAGGTGAATCAGCCACTGAGTAATGTATCAGAGATGAGACGAGGGTATTATGAAATATGAGACATGCTTTAGTAACATCACTGGCAACAGAGATACAGGACTACAGGTGGGTTAGTCAGGAAGAAGATGTTTCAGACAGGGCCTGTGTGAATTACCACACACAACACACGTGCTTCTCTTACGTCCTTGTGGGAACTTCTCTTACTGTCCTTGTGGGAACTAAACCTATCCTCTAACCTATCCTCTAATCCTCTTTTCTCTAAATCCTCTAATCCTCTAATCCTCTTTTAATCTCTAAACCTATCCTCTAATCCTCTTTTCTCTAAACAAATCCCTAAACCTTAACCTCTAACCATAATCCTAAACCCCTCTAATCACCCAAAAACCCAGTGTAGCCTAGTGGTTAGAGTGTTGGGCTAGTAACCGGAAGGTTGCAAGTTCAACTCCCCGAGCTGTACGAAATCTGTCGTTCTGCCCCTGAACAGGCAGTTAACCCACTGTTCCCAGGCCGTCATTGAAAATAAGATTTTGTTCTTAACTGACTTGCCTAGTTAAACAAAGGTAAAACACTAAATGTAAATCCCTAAGCATAATATTGCCTTTTTTTCCTTGATGGGAATGTTTCCTTGTTTTACTGTCTTGTGGTCTTCTTGTCCCGCACCTGAATGGTAAAACCAAAAACACACAGACACACAACTGCAAACAGCTATAGTTCCTCTGCTCCGTTGCCTTGGAACTCTCCCCAGACCAGTTTAAAACTCAAAGGGTCTTGTTTTGGAGGAGGTGAAAATGTTCCACGTTACTTTTTATTTTATCAGGCAAGTCAGTTAAGAACAAATTCTTATTTACAATGACGGCCTGGGAACAGTGGGTTAGCTGGTCTAGGAACAGTGGGTTAGCTGGTCTAGGAACAGTGGGTTAGCTGGTCTAGGAACAGTGGGTTAGCTGGTCTAGGAACAGTGGGTTAACTGGTCTAGGAACAGTGGGTTAACTGGTCTAGGAACAGTGGGTTAACTGGTCTAGGAACAGTGGGTTAGCTGGTCTAGGAACAGTGGGTTAGCTGGTCTAGGAACAGTGGGTTAGCTGGTCTAGGAACAGTGGGTTAGCTGGTCTAGGAACAGTGGGGTTAACTGGTCTAGGAACAGTGGGTTAGCTGGTCTAGGAACAGTGGGTTAGCAGGTCTAGGAACAGTGGGTTAGCTGGTCTAGGAACAGTGGGTTCACTGCCTGTTCAGGGGCAGAAGGACAGATTTGTACCTTGTCAGCTCAGGTTTTTGAACTCACAGGCTTCCAGTTACTAGTCCAACTCTCTAACCACTAGGCTAGCCTGCCACACTGACTGAGTGATGTAATTGTTCAATATCATTTTACGCGGTTGTACAATATGATACATCTGATGGCTTTGTATCTATGACGGTTGTCCTTCCGTCATGTTACACTGAGCACAACCAAACATTAGGAACAACCTTCCAAATATTGAGATGTACCCCACCCTTTTGGCCTCAGAACAGCCTCTATTCCGTCGGGGCATGGAGATACCTTTACAAGGTGTCTAAAACATTCTACAAGGATGCTGGCCCATGTTGACTCTGGTGCTTCCCAACAGTTGTGTCATGTTAGCTGGAGGTCCATTGGGGTCCACTGAGTCACTTCCTTAGCGAGTTAGCATTACCAGGCATATCACTGAGGCACTTCCTTAGCGAGTTAGCATTACCAGGCATATCACTGAGGCACTTCCTTAGCGAGTTAGCATTACCAGGCATATCACTGAGGCACTTCTTTAGTTCGTTAGCATTACCAGGCATATCACTGAGGCACTTCCTTAGCTAGTTAGCATTACCAGGCATATCACTGAGGCACTTCCTTAGTTAGTTAGCATTACCAGGCATATCACTGAGGCACTTCCTTAGCTAGTTAGCATTACCAGGACTGTCACTGAGGCACTTCCTTAGTTAGTTAGCATTACCAGGCATATCACTGAGGCACTTCCGTAGCTAGTTAGCATTACCAGGAATATCACTGAGGCACTTCCGTAGCTAGTTAGCATTACCAGGCATATCACTGAGGCACTTCCATAGCTAGTTAGCATTACCAGGCATATCACTGAGGCACTTCCTTAGTTAGCATTACCAGGCATATAACTGAGGCACTTCCTTAGCTAGTTAGCATTACCAGGCATATCACTGAGGCACTTCCTTAGTTAGTTAGCATTACCAGGCATATCACTGAGGCACTTCCTTAGCTAGTTAGCATTACCAGGCATATCACTGAGGCACTTCGTTAGCTCGTTAGCATTACCAAGCATATCACTGAGGCACTTCCTTAGCTAGTTAGCATTACCAGGCATGTCACTGACATACCTTTCATTGATTGAACCGTATAGCCTATGTTATTGGCCCATGTGGAGAGTGCGCATATTCAGTCGATCATTATTGGGTCATTGCCACTTAAAAGTTTGTTTTTGGACTGGTGTGCACCTGAATTAACTACAACAACAAAACATCTAAATGTATCAGATTATTGTGGCTTAAAAAGAGCGACTGCCTTTAAAAACCAACAACTCCCATTGAAAACCAACAACTCCCTTTAAAAACCAACAACTCCCTTTAAAAACCAACAACTCCCATTGAAAACCAACAACTCCCTTTAAAAACCAACAACTCCCTTTAAAAACCAACAACTCCCTTTAAAAACCAACAACTCCCATTGAAAAAAAACAACTCTGTTGTGACACACAAAAAAATTGTGTGTCACAACGTGTAAATGAAGGTTGGGTTTTGATTTGATGGTGTCCATTTGCTCACTAACAGTGAACAGCTGCAGCTCTTTATCCAATAGGGTGAACAGTTGAAGCTCTTTATCCAATAGCATGGATCACATGCCCAGCAGCTCCAACATTTTTTACATAAGACAACACATCACACATTATTTGAACATCGATGTAAAATCGTGCAACTAGCGCATCCTCGGCAGAAACACGTAAATTCTGGGGGGATTTGGAGGATGTCAAAATAGGGTTCCGTGTCTACAGCATCTCACAAGGACAATCTTCATCAACCAAACGTGGAATCGGTCAGGAAACACCTCCAAGACTGAAATGTAGTTTTTGTAATGAGCAACAGAAAACCCCCAACTGCTAATTGGTGTGTTCAGTGGCTTTAAATTGTGGACTTAGAACATCCAATATTGTTGTTTTCTATTTAAAATAAAGTGTTTTCTATTTAAAATAAAGTTTGGAAAGTTAAAAAGCTGGGAAGATATTGGGGGAATCAAAGTCCCTCAGCACCTTTTTATTTTTTGTTTTGTTAAATATCATTTTTTTTTATTCTTCCCTCTAGAGGATATTTTTATTATTTAATTTAAATACCTCTCACACTTTTATTTTGCTGTTACAGTAAATCTATCTCATATCACTGTAAGAACACAAGGGCTAATTTAACAGATGTCTAGTCATTATTAGCCTGGTTCCGTATGGAATGCAGGTGCATTATGGGACACTGGTCAGGTCAATATCGTTGCCAAAGCAATCGAAAGTAGATAATATACAAAAATGAAATAAAAAATAAAGATGAACAGTAAACATTACACTCACAGAAGTTCCAAAAGAATAAAGACATTTCAAATGTCGTACCGTATATATATACAGTGTTTATGAGTTTGTCTGTCTTTCTACCCCCCCTCCCCCTCCCTCTGTCTCTCAGTCATGACATAACACTGACATCCCTGAGGCTTCCCATTTCCTCTACTCTCTCTCCCTCCCTCTTTCCCTCTTGCGTTCCACCCTTCACTCCTCTATCTTTCCTCTTTCCTCTGTTTAGGCTCTCTTCGGCGTGATTTGAGCTACCCCTTATCCTCTCTCTCCCTCCCTCTTTCCTCTCACATCTTCTCTGGTTTCTCCCATCTTCCCTCTCATTTCTCCCTCCATTGTTCATCTCCATTTTTTCCTTTCTCTCCCTTCTGCTATCTCTCCATCTTTCAGGCCATCACAGTGAGGCGGGTTGGGCTTCCCTCTCTCTTTCCATGTTGTCTCTCCATTCCCTGTCTATTTGAACGGGGCATTCCCTCTCTCCATGTTGTCTCTCTATTATCTATATCGTAGGCAGGTCTCTTTCTTTCCACGTCTCTCTATCTCTATCAGGATATCCTGAACCAGACTATAATTATGTGGACAGCGGAAGGCTTGAACTACATTCCAAATAGAACCCTATTCCCTATATAGTGCACCACTTCAGACCAGAGCCCTATGGCACCCTATTGACTATGCAGTACACTACTTTAGACCAGAGCGCTATGGCACTATCCTCCTCCCTCTCCTCTTTCCTCTCCTCTTTCCTCCTCTTTCCTCTCCTCTTTCCTCTCCTCTTTCCTTTCTTTCTCCAATCTCAGGAGATCCAACGGGACTGAGATGGTACCTGTACTATCCTCAATATATTTCACATCTCTCTCTCTCTCTCTGTCTGTCTCTCTCTCTCTCTCTCTGTCTCTCTCTCTCTCTGTCTCTCTCTCTCTCTCTCTCTCTCTCTCTCTCTCTCTCTCTTTCAATTCAATATAATTACATTTTAAGGGCTTTATTGGCATGGGGAACATATGTTAACATTGCAAAAGCAAGTGAAGTAGATAATTAACAAAAGTGAAGAAACATTACACTCAAAAAAGATCCAAAGGAATGAAGACATTACAAATGTCATATTATGTATATATATAGCGTTGTAACAATTTGCAAATAGTTAAAATACAAAAGGGAAAATAAATAAGCATAACTATGGGTTGTATTTACAATGGTGTTTGTTTTTCACTGGTTGCCCTTTTCTTGTGGCAACAGGTCACAAATCTTGCTGCTGTGATGTCACACTGTGGTATTTCACCCAGTAGATGTGGGAGTTTATCAAAATCTAGTTTGTTTTCGAATTCTTTGTTGATCTGTGTAATCTGAGGGAAATATGTCTCTCTAATATGGTCATACATTGGGCAGGAGGTTAGGAAGTGCAGCTCAGTTTCCGCCTCATTTTGTGGGCAGTGAGCACATAGCCTGTCTTCTCTTGAGAGCCATGTCTGCCTACGGTGGCCTTTCTCAATAGCAAGGCTATGCTCACTGAGTCTGTACATAGTCAAAGCTTTCCTAAATTTTGAGTCAGTCACAGTGGTCAGGTATTCTGCCGCTGTGTACTCTCTGTTTAGGGCCAAAAAGCATTCTAGTTTTCTCTGTTGTTTGGTAAATTCATTCCAATGTGTCAAGTAATTATCTTTTTGTTTTCTCATGATTTGTTTGGGTCTAATTGTGTTGCTGTCCTGGGCCTCTGTGGGGTTTGTTTGTGTTTGTGAACAAAACGCCTCAAGTGTTGGTCAGGATGCAAATACATTTTCGTTATCACAGTGTCGTGTTGCAGTCGGTGGAATGACAAGAACTTACCAATATACCAGAAACGTACGAGCAAAGAAAAAACTCCAGTCGACACCAGGCTGGCCCAAGTGGGTGCTAATCACTTCCTGTATTCTATTTGCATGTGTAATAAAGTGTGAGAGCAGATAGCATAGGGCTACATCAATCACTGTGACGGCTCTAGGCAGCCCTGACCTTATCTATCCATACGCCTGTTACATTTAGGAATCAATTATTTCATCCCGTGGAGAGAAAGGAGATTCCAGTATAACACCCGGTCGTTAAAATAGACGACTGGGCTGTCAGAGCAATGAAGCAATATCATGATGATATCTGACTGGTTCATCTGAATGCCATTTTAAATTATCGCTGTCTGGGCTTAATGACAAGCTGGAATAGAGTTTCCATGTCATAAGGTCTACAGATTTGGGCTGTGGGTGGACAGGGGGAAGAGAGGAGGAGAGGAGGAGAGGGAGAGGAGAAGGGGGAGAGGAGAGGAAAAGGGAGGAGAGGGGAAGGGGAGAGGAGAGGAGAGAAGAGGAGAAGAGGAGAAGGGGGAGAGGAGGAGAGGGAAAGACAGGGGTAGAGAAATGGAAAGAAAAGAAGGGCAGAGGAGAGGAATGGTAAAGGGAGGAGGGGAGAAGGGAGGAGATGAGAAGGGGGAGAGGAGACTAGAGGAGAGAAGAGGAGAAGGGGGAGAGGAGAAAGGAGAGGAGAAGGAAGGAGAGGAGAAGGGAGGAGAGGAGAAGGAAGAGAGGAGAAGGGGGAGAGGAGAAAGGGGAGAGGAGAGGGAGGAGAGGAGAAGGGGGAGAGGAGAGGGGAGAAGAGGAGAGGAGAAGGGGGAGAGGAGAAGGGAGAAAAGAAGGAAGGAGAGGAGAAGGGAGGAGAAGGGAAGGAAGAGATGAGAAAGGGGAGAGGAGAGGAAACCGAGGAGAGGAGAAGGGGAGAGGAGAGGAGAGGAGAGAAGAGGAGAAGGAAGAGAGGACAAGGGGGAGAGGAGAAGGAAGAGAGGAGAAGGGGGAGAGGAGAAGGGGGGAGAGGAGAAGGAAGAGAGGAGAAGGGGAGAGGAGAAAGGTGAGGAGAGGAAACGGAGGAGAGGAGAAAGGGGGAGAGGGAGAGGAGAGAGAAGAGGAGAAGGGGGAGAGGAGTAGGGAGAGGAGAAGGAAGGAGAGGAGAAGGAAGAGAGGAGAAGGGGAGAGGGGGAAATGGGAGAGGAGAGGGAGGAGAGGAGAAGGGGGAGAGGAGAAGGGGGAGAGGAGAAGGGGGAGAGGAGAGGGAGAAGGGATGAGAGGAGAGGAGAAGGGGAGAGGAGAAGGGGGAGGGAAGAGGAGAAAGGGGAGAGGAGAAGGGGGAGGGAAGAGGAGAAAGAGAAGAGGAGAAGGGGGAGAGGAGAAGGGGAGAGAGGAGAAGGGGGAGGGGGAGGGCAGAAGGGGAGAGGAGAGGAGAAGGGGGAGGGGAGAAGGGTGAGAGGAGAGGAGAAAGGGGAGAGGAGAAGGGGGAGCGGAGACGGGGGAGGGGAGAGGAGAAAGGGGAGAGGGGGAAGGGGGAGGGGGAGAGGAGAAGGGGGAGGGGAGAAGGGGGAGAGGACAGGAGAAAGGGGAGGAGGAGAAGGGGGAGGATAGAAAGGGGAGAGGACAGGAGAAAGGGGAGAGGAGAAGGGGGGAAGAAGAGGAGAAAGGGTAGAGGGAAGAAGAGGAGGGGAGAGGAGAAGGGGAAGGGAGGGGAGAAGGGGAGAGGAGAGGAGAAGGGGGAGGAGAGAAGGGAGAGGGAGAGGAGAAAGGGGAGAGGAGAGGGGGAGAGGAGAGGAGAAGGGGGAGGGGAGAGGAGAGGAGAAAGGGGAGAGGAGAAGGGGGAGGGGGAGAGGAGAAAGGGGAGGAGAAGGGGGAGGGGGAGAGGAGAAGGGGGAGAGGAGTGTAGAAGGGGGAGGGGAGAAGGGGGAGGGCAGTACCTCTCTCATAGAAACTAATCCCCTACTTTTCCTCACCGTCTATTTTACTGGCACAGCAAAGAGGGAGTGTGTTGCAAAGAGATTATTATTGTGGGTATACTTCTGTGTGTGTGTGATGTCTCTGTGACGTGTGTGTAGTTGAGTGTGTGTGTGTGGGTTACATACTGTAGGTGTACATGTCACATATATCTGGTAACAGGAGAGAAGCTGCAGTCAGACAGCGTTTTATATCTCCTTCCTTCCTTCTGTCTTCTGTCTCTTCCTCCACATTCCTCTTTCCCTCCCCCTCCATCCTTCCCTCCCCTTCTTCTTCTCATCTTCTCTACGCTATCTCTCCAATCTCAGGAGATCCATAGGGACTGAGATGATACCTGTACTATCCGCAATGTATTTCACTCTCCTCTCCTGTCTCTTTACAATTGTTCTCTTTTCATATCTGTAACGAAGGAAATCCCATGGGATGTGAGTGAGATGGATTGGGGGAGGGCATGTGTAATCTACAGGCCATGGGAGGGATGTGTAATCTACAGGCCAGGGGAGAGATGTGTAATCTACAGGGGAGAGATGTGTAATCTACAGGCCAGGGGAGAGATGTGTAATCTTCAGGCCAGGGGAGAGATGTGTATTCTATAGGGGAGAGATGTGTAATCTACAGGCCAGAGGAGGGATGTGTAATCTACAGGGGAGAGATGTGTAATCTACAGGCCAGGGGAGAGATGTGATATCTACAGGCCAGGGGAGAGATGTGTAATCTACAGGGGAGAGATGTGTAATCTACAGGCCAGGGGAGAGATGTGATATCTACAGGCCAGGGGAGAGATGTGTAATCTACAGGCCAGGGGAGAGATGTGATATCAACTGGCCAGGGGAGAGATGTGTAATCTACAAGCCAGGGGAGAGATGTGATATCTACAGGCCAGGGGAGTGATGTGATATCTACGGGCCAGGGGAGGGATGTGATATCTACAGGCAAGGGGAGAGATGTGATATCTACAGGCCAGGGGAGAGATGTGATATCTACAGGCCAGGGAGAGATGTGTAATCTACAGGGGAGAGATGTGTAATCTACAGGCCAGGGGAGTGATGTGATATCTACAGGCCAGGGGAGAGATGTGATATCTACAGGCCAGGGGAGAGATGTGATATCTACAGGCCAGGGGAGAGATGTGATATCTACAGGCCAGGAGAGAGATGTGTAATATACAGGCCTGGGGAGAGATGTGATATCTACAGGCCAGGAGAGTGATGTGATATCTACAGGCCAGGGGAGAGATGTGATATCTACAGGCCAGGGGAGGGATGTGTAATCTACAGGGAGAGATGTGTAATCTACAGGCCAGGGGAGTGATGTGATATCTACAGGCCAGGGGAGAGATGTGATATCTACAGGCCAGGGGAGAGATGTGATATCTACAGGCCAGGGGAGAGATGTGATATCTACAGGCCAGGGGAGAGATGTGTAATCTACAGGCCAGGGGAGAGATGTGATATCTACAGGCCAGGGGAGAGATGTGATATCTACAGGCCAGGGGAGAGATGTGATATCTACAGGCCAGGGGAGAGATGTGTAATCTACAGGCCAGGGGAGAGATGTGATATCTACAGGCCAGGGGAGAGATGTGATATGTACAGGCCAGGGGAGGGATGTGATATCTACAGGGGAGGGATGTGATATCTACAGGGGAGTGGAGGGATGTGATATCTACAGGGGAGTGGAGGGATGTGATATCTACAGGGAGTGGAGGGATGTGATATCTACAGGCCAGGGGAGTGATGTGATATCTACAGGCCAGGGGAGAGATGTGTAATCTACAGGGGAGAGATGTGTAATCTACAGGCCAGGGTAGAGATGTGTAATCTTCAGGCCAGGGGAGAGATGTGTAATCTATAGGGGAGAGATGTGTAATCTACAGGCCAGAGGAGGGATGTGTAATCTACAGGGGAGAGATGTGTAATCTACAGGCCAGGGGAGAGATGTGATATCTACAGGCCAGGGGAGAGATGTGTAATCTACAGGCCAGGGGAGAGATGTGATATCAACTGGCCAGGGGAGAGATGTGTAATCTACAAGTCAGGGGAGAGATGTGATATCTACAGGCCAGGGGAGTGATGTGATATCTACGGGCCAGGGGAGGGATGTGATATCTACAGGCAAGGGGAGAGATGTGATATCTACAGGCCAGGGGAGAGATGTGATATCTACAGGCCAGGGAGAGATGTGTAATCTACAGGGGAGAGATGTGTAATCTACAGGCCAGGGGAGAGATGTGTAATCTACAGGGGAGAGATGTGTAATCTACAGGCCAGGGGAGAGATGTGTAATCTACAGGCCAGGGGGGTGATGTGATATCTACAGGCCAGGGGAGAGATGTGATATCTACAGGCCAGGGGAGAGATGTGATATCTACAGGCCAGGGGAGAGATGTGATATCTACAGGCCAGGAGAGAGATGTGTAATATACAGGCCTGGGGAGAGATGTGATATCTACAGGCCAGGGAGGGATGTGATATCTACAGGCAAGGGGAGATGTGATATCTACAGGCCAGGGGAGAGATGTGATATCTACAGGCCAGGGGAGAGATGTGTAATCTACAGGCCAGGGGAGAGATGTGATATCTACAGGCCAGGGGAGAGATGTGATATCTACAGGCCAGGGGAGAGATGTGATATCTACAGGCCAGGGGAGAGATGTGTAATCTACAGGCCAGGGAGAGATGTGATATCTACAGGCCAGGGAGAGATGTGAAATCTACAGGCCAGGGGAGAGATGTGTAATCTACAGGCCAGGGGAGAGATGTGATATCTACAGGCCAGGGGAGAGATGTGATATCTACAGGCCAGGGGAGAGATGTGATATCTACAGGCCAGGGGAGAGATGTGATATCTACAGGCCAGGAGAGAGATGTGTAATATACAGGCCTGGGGAGAGATGTGATATCTACAGGCCAGGGGAGGGATGTGATATCTACAGGCAAGGGGAGAGATGTGATATCTACAGGCCAGGGGAGAGATGTGATATCTACAGGCCAGGGGAGAGATGTGTAATCTACAGGCCAGGGGAGAGATGTGATATCTACAGGCCAGGGGAGAGATGTGATATCTACAGGCCAGGGGAGAGATGTGATATCTACAGGCCAGGGGAGAGATGTGTAATCTACAGGCCAGGGGAGAGATGTGATATCTACAGGCCAGGGGAGAGATGTGATATGTACAGGCCTGGGGAGAGATGTGATATCTACAGGCCAGGGGAGAGATGTGATATCTACAGGCCAGTGGAGAGATGTGATATCTACAGGCCAGGGGAGAGATGTGACATCTAAAGGAGAGGGGAGGGATGTGATATCTACAGGGGAGTGGAGGGATGTGATATCTACAGGCCAGGGGAGAGATGTGACATGTAAAGGAGAGGGGAGGGATGTGATATCTACAGGGGAGTGGAGGGATGTGATATCTACAGGCCAGGGGAGGGATGTGATATCTACAGGGGAGGGATGTGATATCTACAGGGGAGTGGAGGGATGTGATATCTACAGGGGAGTGGAGGGATGTGATATCTACAGGGGAGTGGAGGGATGTGATATCTACAGGCCAGGGGAGTGATGTGATATCTACAGGCCAGGGGAGAGATGTGTAATCTACAGGGGAGAGATGTGTAATCTACAGGCCAGGGTAGAGATGTGTAATCTTCAGGCCAGGGGAGAGATGTGTAATCTATAGGGGAGAGATGTGTAATCTACAGGCCAGAGGAGGGATGTGTAATCTACAGGGGAGAGATGTGTAATCTACAGGCCAGGGGAGAGATGTGTAATCTACAGGCCAGGGGAGAGATGTGATATCAACTGGCCAGGGAGAGATGTGTAATCTACAAGCCAGGGGAGAGATGTGATATCTACAGGCCAGGGGAGTGATGTGATATCTACGGGCCAGGGGAGGGATGTGATATCTACAGGCAAGGGGAGAGATGTGATATCTACAGGCCAGGGGAGAGATGTGATATCTACAGGCCAGGGAGAGATGTGTAATCTACAGGGGAGAGATGTGTAATCTACAGGCCAGGGGAGTGATGTGATATCTACAGGCCAGGGGAGAGATGTGATATCTACAGGCCAGGGGAGAGATGTGATATCTACAGGCCAGGGGAGAGATGTGATATCTACAGGCCAGGAGAGAGATGTGTAATATACAGGCCTGGGGAGAGATGTGATATCTACAGGCCAGGGGAGGGATGTGATATCTACAGGCAAGGGGAGAGATGTGATATCTACAGGCCAGGGGAGAGATGTGATATCTACAGGCCAGGGGAGAGATGTGTAATCTACAGGCCAGGGGAGAGATGTGATATCTACAGGCCAGGGGAGAGATGTGATATCTACAGGCCAGGGGAGAGATGTGATATCTACAGGCCAGGGGAGAGATGTGTAATCTACAGGCCAGGGGAGAGATGTGATATCTACAGGCCAGGGGAGAGATGTGAAATCTACAGGCCAGGGGAGAGATGTGTAATCTACAGGCCAGGGGAGAGATGTGATATCTACAGGCCAGGGGAGAGATGTGATATCTACAGGCCAGGGGAGAGATGTGATATCTACAGGCCAGGAGAGATGTGTAATATACAGGCCTGGGGAGAGATGTGATATCTACAGGCCAGGGGAGGGATGTGATATCTACAGGCAAGGGGAGAGATGTGATATCTACAGGCCAGGGTAGAGATGTGATATCTACAGGCCAGGGGAGAGATGTGTAATCTACAGGCCAGGGGAGAGATGTGATATCTACAGGCCAGGGGAGAGATGTGATATCTACAGGCCAGGGGAGAGATGTGTAATCTACAGGCCAGGGGAGAGATGTGATATCTACAGGCCAGGGGAGAGATGTGATATGTACAGGCCTGGGGAGAGATGTGATATCTACAGGCCAGGGGAGAGATGTGATATCTACAGGCCAGGGGAGAGATGTGATATCTACAGGCCAGGGGAGAGATGTGACATCTACAGGAGAGGGGAGGGATGTGATATCTACAGGGGAGTGGAGGGATGTGATATCTACAGGCCAGGGGAGAGATGTGACATGTAAAGGAGAGGGGAGGGATGTGATATCTACAGGGGAGTGGAGGGATGTGATATCTACAGGCCAGGGGAGGGATGTGATATCTACAGGGGAGGGATGTGATATCTACAGGGAGTGGAGGGATGTGATATCTACAGGGGAGTGGAGGGATGTGATATCTACAGGGGAGTGGAGGAATGTGATATCTACAGGCCAGGGGAGGGATGTGATATCTACAGGCCAGGTGAGGGATGTGATATCTACAGGCCAGGGGAGGGATGTGATATCTACCGGCCTGGGGAGAGATGTGATATCTACAGGGAAGGGATGTGAAATCTACAGGGGAGGGATGTGATATCTACAGGCCAGGGGAGGGATGTGATATCTACAGGGGAGGGATGTGATATCTACAGGGGAGTGGAGGGATGTGATATCTACAGGGGAGTGGAGGGATGTGATATCTACAGGGAAGGGATGTGAAATCTACAGGGGAGGGATGTGATATCTACAGGCCAGAGGAGGGATGTGATATCTACAGGGGAGGGATGTGATATCTACAGGGGAGTGGAGGGATGTGATATCTACAGGGGAGTGGAGGGATGTGATATCTACAGGCCAGGGGAGGGATGTGATATCTACAGGCCAGGTGGAGGGATGTGATATCTACAGGCCAGGGGAGGGATGTGATATCTACAGGCCAGGGGAGAGATGTGATATCTACAGGGAAGGGATGTGAAATCTACAGGGGAGGGATGTGATATCTACAGGCCAGGGGAGGGATGTGATATCTACAGGGGAGGGATGTGATATCTACAGGGGAGTGGAGGGATGTGATATCTACAGGGGAGTGGAGGGATGTGATATCTACAGGGGAGTGGAGGGATGTGATATCTACAGGCCAGGGGAGGGATGTGATATCTACCGGCCAGGGGAGGGATGTGATATCTTCAGGCCAGGGGAGGGATGTGATATCTTCAGGCCAGGGGAGGGATGTGATATCTACAGGCCAGGGGTGGGATGTGATATCTACATGCCAGGGGAGGGATGTGATATCTTCAGGCCAGGGGAGGGATGTGATATCTACAGGCCAGGGGAGGGATGTGATATCTACAGGCCAGGGGAGGTTTGTGATATCTACAGGCCAGGGGAGGGATGTGATATCTTCAGGCCAGGGGAGGGATGTGATATCTTCAGGGGAGAGATGTGTAATCTACAGGCCAGGGGAGAGATGTGTAATCTTCAGGCCAGGTTAGAGATGTGTAATCTATAGGGGAGAGATGTGTAATCTACAGGCCAGAGGAGGGATGTGTAATCTACAGGGGAGAGATGTGATATCTACAGGCCAGGGGAGAGATGTGTAATCTACAGGCCAGGGGAGAGATGTGATATCAACTGGCCAGGGGAGAGATGTGTAATCTACAAGCCAGGGGAGAGATGTGATATCTACAGGCCAGGGGAGAGATGTGATATCTACAGGCCAGGGGAGAGATGTGATATCTACAGGCCAGGAGAGAGATGTGTAATATACAGGCCTGGGGAGAGATGTGATATCTACAGGCCAGGGGAGTGATGTGATATCTACAGGCCAGGGGAGAGATGTGATATCTACAGGCCAGGGGAGGGATGTGTAATCTACAGGGGGAGAGAGATGTGTAATCTACAGGCCAGGGGAGTGATGTGATATCTACAGGCCAGGGGAGAGATGTGATATCTACAGGCCAGGGGAGAGATGTGATATCTACAGGCCAGGGGAGAGATGTGATATCTACAGGCCAGGGGAGAGATGTGTAATCTACAGGCCAGGGGAGAGATGTGATATCTACAGGCCAGGGGAGAGATGTGATATCTACAGGCCAGGGGAGAGATGTGATATCTACAGGCCAGGGGAGGATGTGATATCTACAGGCCAGGGAGAGATGTGATATCTACAGGCCAGGGGAGGGATGTGATATCTACAGGCCAGGGGAGAGATGTGATATCTACAGGCCAGGGGAGAGATGTGATATCTACAGGCCAGGGGAGAGATGTGATATCTATAGGCCAGGGGAGGATGTGATATCTACAGGCCAGGGGAGAGATGTGATATCTACAGGCCAGGGGAGGGATGTGATATCTACAGGCCAGGGAGAGATGTGATATCTACAGGCCAGGGGAGAGATGTGATATCTACAGGCCAGGGGAGAGATGTGATATCTACAGGCCAGGGGAGAGATGTGACATCTAAAGGAGAGGGGAGGGATGTGATATCTACAGGGGAGTGGAGGGATGTGATATCTACAGGCCAGGGGAGGGATGTGATATCTACAGGGGAGGGATGTGAGATCTACAGGGGAGTGGAGGGATGTGATATCTACAGGGGAGTGGAGGGATGTGATATCTACAGGGAGTGGAGGGATGTGATATCTACAGGGGAGTGGAGGGATGTGATATCTACAGGGAAGGGATGTGAAATCTACAGGGGAGGGATGTGATATCTACAGGCCAGGGGAGGGATGTGATATCTACAGGGGAGGGATGTGATATCTACAGGGGAGTGGAGGGATGTGATATCTACAGGGAGTGGAGGGATGTGATATCTACAGGGGAGTGGAGGGATGTGATATCTACAGGCCAGGGGAGGGATTTGATATCTACAGGCCAGGTGGAGGGATGTGATATCTACAGGCCAGGGGAGGGATGTGATATCTACAGGGGAGGGATGTGATATCTACAGGGAGTGGAGGGATGTGATATCTACAGGGGAGTGGAGGGATGTGATATCTACAGGGGAGTGGAGGGATGTGATATCTACAGGCCAGGGGAGGGATGTGATATCTACAGGCCAGGGGAGGGATGTGATATCTTCAGGCCAGGGGAGGGATGTGATATCTTCAGGCCAGGGGAGGGATGTGATATCTACAGGCCAGGGGTGGGATGTGATATCTACATGCATTTACATTTTACATTTAAGTCATTTAGCAGACGCTCTTATCCAGAGCGACTTACAAATTGGTGAATTCACCTTCTGACATCCAGTGGAACAGCCACTTTACAATAGTGCATCTAAATCATTAAGGGGGGTGGTGAGGAGGATTACTTATCCTATCCTAGGTATTCCTTGAAGAGGTGGGGTTTCAGGTGTCTCCGGAAGGTGGTGATTGACTCATGCCAGGGGAGGGATGTGATATCTTCAGGCCAGGGGAGGGATGTGATATCTACAGGCCAGGGGAGGGATGTGATATCTACAGGCCAGGGGAGGGTTGTGATATCTACAGGCCAGGGGAGGGATGTGATATCTTCAGGCCAGGGGAGGGATGTGATATCTTCAGGCCAGGGGAGGGATGTGATATCTACAGGCCAGGGGAGAGATGTGATATCTACAGGCCAGGGGAGAGATGTGATATCTACAGGCCAGGGGAGAGATGTGATATCTACATGCCAGGGGAGGGATGTGATATCTACGGGCCAGGGGAGGGATGTGATATCTACAGGCCAGGGGAGGGATGTGATATCTACAGGCCAGGGAGGGATGTGATATCTACAGGCCAGGGGAGGGATGTGATATCTACAGACCAGGGAGTGATATGATATCTACAGGCCAGGGGAGGGATGTGATATCTACAGGCCAGGGGAGGGATGTGATATCTTCAGGCCAGGGGAGAGATGTGATATCTACAGGCCAGGGGAGAGATGTGATATCTACAGGCCAGGGGAGAGATGTGATATCTACAGGCCAGGGGAGAGATGTGATATCTACAGGCCAGGGGAGGGATGTGATATCTACAGGCCAGGGGAGAGATGTGATATCTACAGGCCAGGTCAGAGATGTGATATCTACAGGCCAGGGGAGAGATGTGATATCTACAGGCCAGGCGAGAGATGTGATATCTACAGGCCAGGGGAGAGATGTGACATCTAAAGGAGAGGGGAGGGATGTGATATCTACAGGGGAGTGGAGGGATGTGATATCTACAGGGGAGTGGAGGGATGTGATATCTACAGGCCAGGGGAGGGATGTGATATCTACAGGCCAGGGGAGGGATGTGATATCTACAGGCCAGGGGAGGGATGTGATATCTACAGGCCAGGGGAGAGATGTGATATCTACAGGGAAGGGATGTGAAATCTACAGGGGAGGGATGTGATATCTACAGGCCAGGGGAGGGATGTGATATCTACAGGGGAGGGATGTGATATCTACAGGGGAGTGGAGGGATGTGATATCTACAGGGGAGTGGAGGGATGTGATATCTACAGGCCAGGGGAGGGATGTGATATCTACAGGCCAGGGGAGGGATGTGATATCTACAGGCCAGGGGAGAGATGTGATATCTACAGGCCAGGGGAGGGATGTGATATCTACAGGCCAGGGGAGAGATGTGATATCTACAGGCCAGGGGAGAGATGTGATATCTACAGGCCAGGGGAGAGATGTGATATCTACAGGCCAGGGGAGAGATGTGACATCTAAAGGAGAGGGGAGGGATGTGATATCTACAGGGGAGTGGAGGGATGTGATATCTACAGGCCAGGGGAGGGATGTGATATCTACAGGGGAGGGATGTGATATCTACAGGGGAGTGGAGGGATGTGATATCTACAGGGGAGTGGAGGGATGTGATATCTACAGGGGAGTGGAGGGATGTGATATCTACAGGCCAGGGGAGGGATGTGATATCTACAGGCCAGGGGAGGGATGTGATATCTACAGGCCAGGGGAGGGATGTGATATCTACAGGCCAGGGGAGAGATGTGATATCTACAGGGAAGGGATGTGAAATCTACAGGGGAGGGATGTGATATCTACAGGCCAGGGGAGGGATGTGATATCTACAGGGGAGGGATGTGATATCTACAGGGGAGTGGAGGGATGTGATATCTACAGGGGAGTGGAGGGATGTGATATCTACAGGGAAGGGATGTGAAATCTACAGGGGAGGGATGTGATATCTACAGGCCAGGGGAGGGATGTGATATCTACAGGGGAGGGATGTGATATCTACAGGGGAGTGGAGGGATGTGATATCTACAGGGGAGTGGAGGATGTGATATCTACAGGGAGTGGAGGGATGTGATATCTACAGGGGAGTGGAGGGATGTGATATCTACAGGCCAGGGGAGGGATGTGATATCTTCAGGCCAGGGGAGGGATGTGATATCTACAGGCCAGGGGAGGGATGTGATATCTACAGGCCAGGGGAGAGATGTGATATCTACAGGCCAGGGGAGAGATGTGATATCTACATGCCAGGGGCGGGATGTGATATCTATGGGCCAGGGGAGGGATGTGATATCTACAGGCCAGGGGAGGGATGTGATATCTACAGGCCAGGGAGGGATGTGATATCTACAGGCCAGGGGAGGGATGTGATATCTACAGGCCAGGGAGTGATGTGATATCTACAGGCCAGGGAGGGATGTGATATCTACAGGCCAGGGGAGGGATGTGATATCTTCAGGCCAGGGGAGAGATGTGATATCTACAGGCCAGGGGAGAGATGTGATATCTACAGGCCAGGGGAGAGATGTGATATCTACAGGCCAGGGGAGAGATGTGATATCTACAGGCCAGGGGAGGGATGTGATATCTACAGGCCAGGGGAGAGATGTGATATCTACAGGCCAGGGGAGAGATGTGATATCTACAGGCCAGGGGAGAGATGTGATATCTACAGGCCGGTGGAGGGATGTGATATCTACAGGCCAGGGGAGGGATGTTATATCTACAGGCCAGGGGAGGGATGTGATATCTACAGGGGAGGGATGTGATATCTACAGGGGAGGGGAGGGATGTGATATCTACAGGCCAGGGGAGAGATGTGATATCTTCAGGCCAGGGGAGAGATGTGATATCTACAGGCCAGGGGAGAGATGTGATATCTACAGGCCAGGGGAGAGATGTGATATCTTCAGGCCAGGGGAGAGATGTGATATCTACAGGCCAGGGGAGAGATGTGATATCTACAGGCCAGGGGAGGGATGTGATATCTACAGGCCAGGGGAGAGATGTGACATCTAAAGGAGAGGGGAGAGATGTGACATCTACAGGCCAGGGGAGGGATGTGATATCTACAGGCCAGGGGAGAGATGTGACATCTAAAGGAGAGGGGAGAGATGTGATATCTACAGGCCAGGGGAGGGATGTGATATCTACAGGCCAGGGGAGAGATGTGATATCTACAGGGGAGGGGAGAGATGTGATATCTACAGGCCAGGGGAGAAACCCCCTGCTGACGGTACATGAGTAGAAAGCTCACTTCCTTCAGTGTTTTCAAACACTCGAGTCTCCATAACAACCTAGTGGTGTAATCCCCGAGATTGATGGTGTGTGAGATATGTTAACTGAAAACGATACATTCCTGTTTTTTATCAGGACTAAAGGCTGTCTGGGAGAGAGAAGGGAATGCCCCCATGTTCACTTTCTCTCTCCTTAGGATATACTGTGTTTAGTCCCAAATGGTTCCCTATTCCATATGTAGTAAACTACTTAAGACCAGGGTTCACATAGTGCCCTGTTTAAAAGTAGTGCACTATCTAGGACATAGGGTGACATTTTGGGATATAGACTAGCTCTGCTAAGTGGGACAATATGGAGGTTTAGGAGCTGGGGGTAAGTGGAAAAGATGGGATGAATTGGAAAAGGTGCAACATACACACACTGGAAAGGTCTTACTGTCACGTTAGACTGAAGGACACTCTGATCAGACTCTGGTGGAGAGGTTTAGAGGCTAGGGTAAGTGGAGAGGTTAAGGGGCTGGGGTAAGTGGAGAGGTTTAGAGGCTGGGGTAAGTGGATAGGTTTAGGGGCTGGGGTAAGTGGAGAGGTTTAGGGGCTGGGGTAAATGGAGAGCTTTAGGGGCTGGGGTAAATGGAGAGCTTTAGAGGCTGGGGTAAGTGGAGAGGTTTAGGGGCTGGGGTAAGTGGAGAGGTTTAGAGACTGGGGTAAGTGGAGAGGTTTAGGGGCTTGGGTAAGTGGAGAGGTTTAGGGGCTGGGGTAAATGGAGAGCTTTCGGGGCTGGGGTAAGTGGAACAAGATGGGCTGAATTGGAAAAGGTGCAACATACACACACTGGAAAGGTCTTACTGTCACGTTAGACTGAAGGACGCTCTGAGCAGACTCTGGTGGAGAGGTTCAGGGGCTGGGGTAAGTGGAGAGGTTTAGGGGCTGGTGTAAGTGGAGAGGTTTTGGGGCTGGGGTAAGTGGAGAGGTTAAGGGGCTGGGTTAAGTGGAGAGGTTTAGAGGCTGGGGTAAGTGGAGAGGTTTAGCGGCTGGGGTGGGTGGAGAGGTTTAGAGGCTGGGGTAAATGGATATATTTAGGGGCTGGGGTAAGTGGGGAGTTTAGGGGCTGTGGTAGATGGCGAGGTTTTGTGGCTGGGGTAAGTGGAGAGGTTTAGGGGCTGGGGTAAGTGGAGAGGTTTAGAGGCTGGGGTAAGTGGAGGGTTTAGGGTCTGGGGTAAGTGGAGAGGTTTAGAGACTGGGGTAAGTGGAGAGGTTTAGGGGCTGGGGTAAGTGGAGAGGTTTAGAGGCTGGGGTAAGTGGAGAGATTTAGGGGCTGGGGTAAGTGGAGAGGTTAAGGGGCTGGGGTAAGTGGAGAGGTTTAGAGGCTGGGGTAAGTGGAGAGATTTAGGGGCTGGGGTAAGTGGAGAGGTTTAGAGGCTGGGGTAAGTGGGGACTTTTAGGGGGCTGGGGTAAGTGGAGAGGTTAAGGGGCTGGGGTAAGTGGAGAGGATTAGAGGCTGGGGTAAGTGGAGAGGTTTAGGGGCTGGGGTTTGTGGAGAGGTTTAGAGGCTGGGGTAAGTGGAGAGGTTTAGTGGCTGGGGTAAGTGGATAGGTTTAGGGGCTGGGTTAAATGGAGAGGTTTAGGGGCTGGGGTAAGTGGAGAGGTTTAGAGGCTGGGGTAAGTGGGGGTTTAGGGGCTCGGGTAGAGTGCGAGGTTTTGTGGCTGGGGTAAGTGGGGACGTTTAGGGGCTGGGGTAAGTGGAGAGGTTTAGAGGCTGGGGTAAGTTGGAGATGTTTAGAGGCTGGGGTAAGTGGAGAGGTTTAGGGGCTGGGATAAGTGGAGATGTTTAGAGGCTGGGGTAAGTGGAGATGTTTAGAGGCTGGGGTAAGTGGAGAGGTTTAGGGGCTGGGGTAAGTGGAGAGGTTTAGAGGCTGGGGTAAGTGGAGATGTTTAGAGGCTGGGGTAAGTGGAGAGGTTTAGGGGCAGGGGTAAGTGGAGAGGTTTAGGGGCTGGGATAAGTGGGGACTTATAGGGGCTGGGGTAAGTGGAGAGGTTTAGAGGCTGGGGTAAGTGGAGAGGTTTAGGGGCTGGGGTGGGTGGAGAGGTTTAGAGGCTGGGGTAAGTGGAGAGGTTTAGAGGCTGGGGTATGTGGAGAGATTTATGGGCTGGGTTAAATGGAGAGGTTTAGGGGCTGGGGTAAGTGGAGAGGTTTAGAGGCTGGGGTAAATGGAGAGATTTAGGGGCTGGGGTAAGTGGGGGAGTTTAGGGGCTGGGGTAGATGGTGAGGTTTTGTGGCTGGGGTAAGTGGGGACGTTTAGTGTCTGGGGTAAGTGGAGAGGTTAAGGGGGTGGGGTAAGTGGAGAGGTTTAGAGGCTGGGGTAAGTGGAGACGTTTAGAGGTAGAGGGTAAGTGGAGAGGTTTAGGGGCTGGGGTAAGCGAAGAGGTTTAGGGGCTGGGGTAAGTGGAGAGGTTTAGAGGCTGGGGTAAGTGGGGGGTTTAGAGGCTGGGGTAAGTGGAGAGGTTTAGAGGCTGGGGTAAGTGGAGAGGTTTAGGGGCTTGGGTAAGTGGAGAGGTTTAGGGGCTGGGGTAAGTGGAGAGGTTTAGGGGCTGGGGTAAGTGGAGATGTTTAGAGGCTGGGGTAAGTGGAGAGGTTTAGAGGCTGGGGTAAATGGAGAGATTTAGGGGCTGGGGTAAGTGGGGAGTTTAGGGGCTGGGGTAGATGGTGAGGTTTTGTGGCTGGGGTAAGTGGGGACGTTTAGTGTCTGGGGTAAGTGGAGAGGTTAAGGGGGTGGGGTAAGTGGAGAGGTTTAGAGGCTGGGGTAAGTGGAGACGTTTAGAGGTAGAGGGTAAGTGGAGAGGTTTAGGGGCTGGGGTAAGCGAAGAGGTTTAGGGGCTGGGGTAAGTGGAGAGGTTTAGAGGCTGGGGTAAGTGGGGGGGGTTTAGAGGCTGGGGTAAGTGGAGAGGTTTAGAGGCTGGGGTAAGTGGAGAGGTTTAGGGGCTTGGGTAAGTGGAGAGGTTTAGGGGCTGGGGTAAGTGGAGAGGTTTAGGGGCTGGGGTAAGTGGAGATGTTTAGAGGCTGGGGTAAGTGGAGAGGTTAAGGGGGTGGGGTAAGTGGAGAGGTTTAGAGGCTGGCGTAAGTGGAGATGTTTAGGAGCTGGGGTAAGTGGAGAGGTTTAGAGGCTGGGGTAAGTGGAGAGGTTTAGGGGCTGGGGTAAGCGAAGAGGTTTAGGGGCTGGGGTAAGTGGAGAGGTTTAGGGGCTGGGGTAAGTGGAGAGGTTTAGGGGCTGGGGTAAGTGGAGAGGTTTAGAGGCTGGGGTAAGTGGAGAGGTTTAGAGGCTGGGGTAAGTGGAGAGGTTTAGGGGCTGGGGTAAGTGGAGAGGGTTAGAGGCTGGGGTAAGTGGAGAGGTTTTGTGGCTAGGGTAAGTGGAGAGGTTAAGGGGCTGAGGTAAGTGGAGAGGTTTAGAGGCTGGGCTAAGTGTAGAGGTTTAGGGGCTGGGGTAAGTGGAGAGGTTTAGAGGCTGGGGTAAGTGGAGAGGTTTAGAGGCTGGGGTAAGTGGAGAGGTTTAGGGGCTGGGGTAAGTGGAGAGGTGTAGAGGCTGGGGTAAGTGGAGAGGTTTAGAGGCTGGGGTAAGTGGAGAGGTTTAGGGGCAGGGGTAAGTGGAGAGGTTTAGGGGCTGGGATAAGTGGGGACTTATAGGGGCTGGGGTAAGTGGAGAGGTTTAGAGGCTGGGGTAAGTGGAGTGGTTTAGGGGCTGGGGTGGGTGGAGAGGTTTAGAGGCTGGGGTAAGTGGAGAGGTTTAGAGGCTGGGGTATGTGGAGAGATTTATGGGCTGGGTTAAATGGAGAGGTTTAGGGGCTGGGGTAAGTGGAGAGATTTAGGGGCTGGGGTAAGTGGGGGAGTTTAGGGGCTGGGGTAGATGGTGAGGTTTTGTGGCTGGGGTAAGTGGGGACGTTTAGTGTCTGGGGTAAGTGGAGAGGTTAAGGGGCTGGGGTAAATGGAGAGGTTTAGGGGCTGGGGTAATTGGAGACGTTTAGAGGTAGAGGGTAAGTGGAGAGGTTTAGGGGCTGGGGTAAGCGAAGAGGTTTAGAGGCTGGGGTAAGTGGAGAGGTTTTGTGGCTAGGGTAAGTGGAGAGGTTAAGGGGCTGGGGTAAGTGGAGAGGTTTAGAGGCTGGGGTAAGTGGAGAGGTTTAGAGGCTGGGGTAAGTGGAGAGGTTTAGGGGCTGGGGTAAGTGGAGAGGTTTAGGGGCTGGGGTAAGTGGAGAGGTTTAGGGGCTGGGGTAAGTGGAGAGGTTTAGAGGCTGGGGTAAGTGGAGAGGTTTAGAGGCTGGGGTAAGTGGAGAGGTTTTGTGGCTAGGGTAAGTGGAGAGGTTTAGGGGCTGGGGTAAGTGGAGAGGTTTAGGGGCTGGGGTAAGTGGAGATGTTTAGAGGCTGGGGTAAGTGGAGAGGTTTAGGGGCTGGGGTAAGTGGAGATGTTTAGAGGCTGGGGTAAGTGGAGAGGTTAAGGGGGTGGGGTAAGTGGAGAGGTTTAGAGGCTGGCGTAAGTGGAGATGTTTAGGAGCTGGGGTAAGTGGAGAGGTTTAGAGGCTGGGGTAAGTGGAGAGGTTAAGGGGTGGGGTAAGTGGAGAGGTTTAGAGGCTGGCGTAAGTGGAGAGGTTTAGGGGCTGGGGTAAGTGGAGAAGTTAAGGGGCTGGGGTAAGTGGAGAGGTTTAGAGGCTGGGGTAATTGGAGAAGTTAAGGGGCTGGGGTAAGTGGACGCAGATGCTATTACTTCTCTGTGTGTGTGCTCTGCTTTGGGGAGAAGTGTAATGAAAACAAAACTTCTTCAAAATTAGTGTAATGTTATTATGATGTTAGTTTAAAGATGGCACATCACAGAGCTTCCCTAAACAATCCTCCAATAGCACAAAGACCTGCTATCTGGTATGAGTTTAGTCTCTATGGACTGAAATAGACCAGAGTCACACACTGGAACTCTGGTACGCATGGTGAATAGGCTTGTTTTTACCAGATGGCATTAGGTGAGTTAACCTCTGAGTAATACCAGATGTCATGAGGGTAATACCAGATGGTATTAGGTGAGTTAACCTCAGGGTAATACCAGATGGCATTAGGTGAGTTAACCTCTGAGTAATACCAGATGTCATGAGGGTAATACCAGATGGTATTAGGTGAGTTAACCTCAGGGTAATACCAGATGGCATTAGGTGAGTTAACCTCTGAGTAATACCAGATGTCATGAGGGTAATACGAGATGGCATTAGGTGAGTTAACCTCAGGGTAATACCAGATGGCATCAGAGTAATACCAGATGTCCTGAGGGTAATACCAGATGTAATTAGGTGAGTTAACCTCAGGGTAATACCAGATGTCATTAGTTGAGTTAACCTCTGAGTAATACCAGATGTCATGAGGGTAATACCAGATGTTATTAGGTGAGTTAACCTCAGGGTAATACCAGATGTCATGAGGGTAATACCAGATGTCATTAGGTGAGTTAACCTCAGGGTAATACCAGATGTCATGAGGGTAATACCAGATGTCATTAGGTGAGTTAACCTCTGAGTAATACCAGATGTCATGAGGGTAATACCAGATGTAATTAGGTGAGTTAACCTCAGGGTAATACCAGATGTCATTAGTTGAGTTAACCTCTGAGTAATACCAGATGTCATGAGGGTAATACCAGATGTCATTAGGTGAGTTAACCTCAGGGCAACACCAGATGTCATTAGGTGAGTTAACCTCAGAGTAATACATTTCATATATAATAAACAGACATGTAGCGGAATAACAACGCATAAGATATTCGGACGACTGATCGACGTTAGTAACGAGTTTCAACAAAATGTAAAAATGAGAATAATAGCAGTAGAAATGCAAGCGATGTCGTAGTAGACAGTCGGACAGTCGGACAGTCAGACAGAAATATTTACTTATTTATTTACAACAAGTTATTCCACCTGAAATGACTTCCAACAACTCTCCCAATGACTTGCTCTACAGAGGGCAGCCTGTTCGCCTTTGTGGAGCTGGCTGTGTGTGTGTGTGTGTGTGTGTGTGTGTGTGTGTGTGTGTGTGTGTGTGTGTGTGTGTGTGTGTGTGTGTGTGTGTGTGTGTGTGTGTGTGGGTGTGGGTGTGTGTGTGTGTGTGTGTGTGTGTGTGTGTGTGTGTGTGTGTGTGTGTGTGTGTGTGTGTGTGTGTGTGAGAGATCTTCTCTGCAGTGTGTAAAACTACTGCAGGGAGAAGGTAAAACTACTGCAGGGAGACAGCAAAACTACTGCAGGGAGGACAGTAAAACTACTGCAGGGAGACAGTAAAACTACTGCAGGGAGACAGTAAAACTACTGCAGGGAGACAGCAAAACTACTGCAGGGAGACAGCAAAACTACTGCAGGGAGATCTTTAAAACTACTGCAGGGAGATCAGTAAAACTACTGCGGGGAGGACAGTCAAGCTACTGCGGGGAGGACAGTCAAGCTACTGCGGGGAGGACTGTAAAATTACTGCAGGAAGATCAGTAAAACTACTGCAGGGAGGACAGTAAAACTACTGCAGGGAGGACAGTAAAACTACTGCAGGGAGGACAGTATAACTACTGCACGGAGGACAGTATACAGTGCCTTGCGAAAGTATTCGGCCCCCTTGAACTTTGCGACCTTTTGCCACATTTCAGGCTTCAAACATAAAGATATAAAACTATATTTTTTTGTGAAGAATCAACAAGTTGGACACAATCATGAAGTGGAACAACATTTATTGGATATTGGATATTTCAAACTTTTTTAACATATCAAAAACTGAAAAATTGGGCGTGCAAAATTATTCAGCCCCTTTACTTTCAGTGCAGCAAACTCTCTCCAGAAGTTCAGTGAGGATCTCTGAATGATCCAATGTTGACCTAAATGACTAATGATGATAAATACAATCCACCTGTGTGTTATCAAGTCTCCGTATAAATGCACCTGCACTGTTATAGTCTCAGAGGTCCGTTAAAAGCGCAGAGAGCATCATGAAGAAAAAGGAACACACCAGGTAGGTCCGAGATACTGTTGTGAAGAAGTTTAAAGCTGGATTTGGATACAAAAAGATTTCCCAAGCTTTAAACACCCCAAGGAGCACTGTGCAAGCGATAATATTGAAATGGAAGGAGTATCAGACCACTGCAAATCTACCAAGACATGGCCGTCTCTCTAAACTTTCAGCTCATACAAGGAGAAGAATGATCAGAGATGCAGCCAAGAGGCCCATGATCACTCTGGAAGCCATTTCTTAATGGGGACGGTAAACTACTGCAGGGAGGACAGTCAAACAACTCTAGGGAGAACAGTAAAACTACTGCAGGGAGAACAGTATAACTACTGCAGCGAGACAGTAAAACTACTGCAGGGAGACAGTATAACTACTGCAGCGAGACAGTATAACTACTGCAGGGAGGACAGTAAAACTACTGCAGGGAGACAGTATAACTACTGCAGGGAGACAGTAAAACTACTGCAGGGAGACAGTATAGCTACTGCAGGGAGGACAGTAAAACTACTGCAGCGAGACAGTAAAACTACTGCAGGGAGACAGTATAACTACTGCAGGGAGGACAGTAAAACTACTGCAGGGAGACAGTATAACTACTGCAGGGAGGACGGTAAAACTACTGCAGGGAGACAGTATAACTACTGCAGGGAGGACGGTAAAACTACTGCAGGGAGACAGTATAACTACTGCAGGGAGGACGGTAAACTACTGCAGGGAGGACGGTAAAACTACTGCAGGGAGGACAGTATAACTACTGCAGGGAGACAGTATAACTACTGCAGGGAGGACGGTAAACTACTGCAGGGAGGACGGTAAACTACTGCAGGGAGGACAGTATAACTACTGCAGGGAGGACGGTAAACTACTGCAGGGAGGACAGTATAACTACTGCAGCGAGACAGTATAACTACTGCAAGGAGACAGTAAAACTACTGCAGGGAGGACAGTATAACTACTGCAGCGAGACAGTATAACTACTGCAGGGAGGACAGTATAACTACTGCAGGGAGGACGGTAAACTACTGCAGGGAGGACAGTATAACTACTGCAGGGAGGACAGTAAAACTACTGCAGGGAGGACAGTTAAACTACTGCAGGGAGGACAGTAAAACTACTGCAGGGAGGACAGTATAACTACTGCAGGGAGGACAGTAAAACTACTGCAGGGAGGACAGTTAAACTACTGCAGGGAGGACAGTATAACTACTGCAGGGAGGACAGTAAAACTACTGCAGGGAGGACAGTAAAACTACTGCAGGGAGGACAGTATAACTACTGCAGGGAGGACGGTAAAACTACTGCAGGGAGGACAGTAAAACTACTGCAGGGAGGACAGTAAAACTACTGCAGGGAGGACAGTAAAACTACTGCAGGGAGGACAGTATAACTACTGCAGGGAGACAGTATAACTACTGCAGGGAGGACAGTAAAACTACTGCAGGGAGACAGTATAACTACTGCAGGGAGGACGGTAAACTACTGCAGGGAGACAGTATAACTACTGCAGGGAGGACAGTAAAACTACTGCAGGGAGGACAGTATAACTACTGCAGGGAGGACAGTATAACTACTGCAGGGAGGACAGTATAACTACTGCAGGGAGGACGGTAAACTACTGCAGGGAGGACAGTATAACTACTGCAGGGAGGACGGTAAACTACTGCAGGGAGACAGTATAACTACTGCAGGGAGGACAGTATAACTACTGCAGGGAGGACAGTATAACTACTGCAGGGAGGACAGTATAACTACTGCAGGGAGGACAGTATAACTACTGCAGGGAGGACAGTATAACTACTGCAGGGAGGACGGTAAACTACTGCAGGGAGGACAGTATAACTACTGCAGGGAGGACAGTATAACTACTGCAGGGAGGACAGTATAACTACTGCAGGGAGGATGGTAAACTACTGCAGGGAGGACAGTATAACTACTGCAGGGAGGACAGTATAACTACTGCAGGGAGGACAGTAAAACTACTGCAGGGAGACAGTATAACTACTGCAGGGAGACTGTATAACTACTGCAGGGAGACAGTAAAACTACTGCAGGGAGACAGTAAAACTACTGCAGGGAGGACGGTAAACTACTGCAGGAAGGACAGTATAACTACTGCAGGGAGGACAGTATAACTACTGCAGGGAGGACAGTAAAACTACTGCAGGGAGACAGTATAACTACTGCAGGGAGACTGTATAACTACTGCAGGGAGACAGTAAAACTACTGCAGGGAGACAGTAAAACTACTGCAGGGAGGACGGTCAAACTACTGCAGGGAGGACAGTAAAACTACTGCAGGGAGACAGTATAACTACTGCAGCGAGACAGTAAAACTACTGCAGGGAGGACAGTCAAACTACTGCAGGGAGGACAGTAAAACTACTGCAGGGAGACAGTATAACTACTGCAGGGAGACTGTATAACTACTGCAGGGAGACAGTAAAACTACTGCAGGGAGACAGTAAAACTACTGCAGGGAGACAGTATAACTACTGCAGGGAGGACAGTAAAACTACTGCAGGGAGGACAGTAAAACTACTGCAGGGAGACAGTATAACTACTGCAGGGAGGACAGTAAAACTACTGCAGGGAGGACAGTAAAACTACTGCAGGGAGGACAGTAAAACTACTGCAGGGAGACAGTAAAACTACTGCAGGGAGGACAGTAAAACTACTGCAGGGAGACAGTATAACTACTGCAGGGAGGACAGTAAAACTACTGCAGGGAGGACAGTAAAACTACTGCAGGGAGACAGTATAACTACTGCAAGGAGACAGTAAAACTACATTTACATTTACATTTAAGTCATTTAGCAGACGCTCTTATCCAGAGCGACTTACAAATTGGTGAATTCACCTTCTGACATCAGTGGAACAGCCACTTTACAATAGTGCATCTAAATCATTTAAAACTACTGCAGGGAGACAGTATAACTACTGCAGGGAGACAGTATAACTACTGCAGGCAGGACAGTATAACTACTGCAGGGAGACAGTATAACTACTGCAGGGAGACAGTATAACTACTGCAGGGAGACAGTATAACTACTGCAGGGAGACAGTATAACTACTGCAGGCAGGACAGTATAACTACTGCAAGTAGAACTGTAAAACAGAGAGAAGGCATGAGTGAAGTAAGGAGGGGGCGTGTCAGGTACAAAGAAAGGCTCAGCTCTGGACAGTGGCTGGACAATTGACTGTGTGTAAGGTTTTCAATTCCTCCATTTTACTGTCCGTGGTTTTAAAATGTTGAGATCACACCACGGAATTAAAAGAAAGATCCCCCTTTCAAATCACTACCCTCCACGTCCTCCCTCCTTCCACCCCTCCGATGCTCCCTCTATCAGGGGTCAGGGTACTAATGGAGGACCTTGTGGCCTTGTGCGCCTCTCAAAACATTCCCCCTCTCCCTGTCCTCTTATAAATCAAGCCAGCTCGTCTCGGAGTGCCCAGTCTCCTCTGTGATGTTCCAGGCATGTCTCATTTCAAAGTCTCTCTCTCACAGGCTCACACGGATTAACTTTTACTCTCTGGAGAGTCGCGACGTGGGGCGGAAAAGGAGGGAGGGGAAGAAAAGAGAGACAGAGAGAGAGATAAGAGAGACAAAGAAAGGATGAAAGAAAACGCAAGTAAAATAAGTAAATAGAGAAAGAATAAGGAAGGAAGAAAGAGAGGGAGAAAGAGTAAGAGAAAATGGCAGGGAATGCAGGGCCTCTCACCAATGTTTATTTAATAACCACAGTGAATTACGACTCTGACTTCATGAAGGCACGTATTATGAATCACTGCATTCTGAGAGAACACATTACATTTCCTGGTTATTTAAACTATGGTAAAAGGGAGGGAGGGAGGGAGGGAAGGAAGTAAGGAGGGAAGGAAGGAGGGAAGGAAGGAGGGAGGGAGGGAGGGAGGGAGGGAGGGAGGGAGGGAGGGAAGGAAGTAAGGAGGGAAGGAAGGAAGGAGGGAGGGGGAGGGAGGGAGGGAGGGGGAGGGAGGGAGGGAGGGAGGGAGGGAGGGAGGGAGGGAGGGGAGGGAGGGAGGGAGGGGGAGGGAGGGAGGGAGGAAGGAAGGAAGGAGGGAGGGGGAGGGAGGGAAGGAAGTAAGGAGGGAAGGAAGGAGGGAGGGAGAGAGGGAGGGAGGGAGGGAGGGAGGGAGGGAAGGGAGGGAGGGAGGGGAAGGAAGTAAGGAAGGAGGGAGGGAGGGAGGGAGGGAGGGAGGGAGGGAGGGAGGGAGGGAGGGAGGGGAGGGGAGGGAAGGAAGGAAGGAAGGAGGGAGGGAGGGAGGGAGGGAGGGAGGGAGGGAAGGAAGGAAGGAAGGAAGGAAGGAAGTAAGGAAGGAAGGAAGGAAGGAAGGAGGGAGGGAGGGAGGGAGAGGGAAAGGTAATAAGGAGGGAAGGAAGGAAAGAAGGAAGGAAGGAGGGAGGGAGGGAGGGAGGGAGGGAGGGGAGGGAGGGGGGAGGGAGGGAGGGAAGGAAGGAAGGAAGGAAGGAAGGAAGGAAGGAAGGAAGGAGGGAGGGAGGGAGGGAGAGAGGGAAAGGTAATAAGGAGGGAAGGAAGGAAAGAAGGAAGGAAGGAGGGAGGGAGGGGAGGGAGGGAGGGAGAGAGGGAGGGAGGGAGGGAGGGAGGGAGAGAGGGAGGGGGAGGGAAGGAGGGAAGGAGGCAGGGAGGGAGGGAGGGAGGAAGGGAAGGAGGGAGGGAGGGAGGGAGGGAGGGAGGGAGGGAGGGAGGGAGGGAGGGAGGGAGGGAGGGAGGGGGGAGGGAGGGAAGGAAGGAAGGAAGGAAGGAAGGAAGGAAGGAAGGAAGGAAGGAAGGAAGGAAGGAAGGAAGGAAGGAAGGAGGGAGTGAGGGAGGGAGGGAGGGAGGGAGGGAGGGAAGGAAGGAAGGAAGGAAGGAAGGAAGGAAGGAAGGAAGGAGGGAGTGAGGGAGGGAGGGAAGGAAGGAAGGAAGGAAGGAAGGAAGGAAGGAAGGAAGGAAGGAAGGAAGGAAGGAAGGAAGGAAGGAAGGAAGGAAGGAAGGAAGGAAGGAAGGAAGGAAGGAGGGAGGGAGGGAGGCGAGACAAGAGACACACCATAGTTATGCATCTTTGAAATCTCGATCACAACCTAATTTCTCCTCTCCTTCTTGGTAGATTGAAGAACAATAGGTGACTGTTGAGACAAAGCGATTCAGTGGTCTCATGTTGTCCTACACGTATGGAAATAACATCACCCTATCTTACATCCCAGAACCATACGGAGTGTTTTCATAACTACAGGTTGTGTTGTTGAAAGACATACTCAACATCCCATGCCATCAAAATCACAGCAATGCAAAAAAAACAACAACTTAATCAAAACCACTAATGTATATTTTATAGCGTATCCTACACGCTGAGGGGATGGGAACTAACCAAACAATGTCCATGAGCAGCACACCAAGTATGTATTGCTCCAGTGTCTAATTGCTATATAGTATTTACTTCTCCACCATGGCCTATTTATAGCCAAACCTCCCTTATCTTTCCTCATTTACTGTATATAGATTTTCTTCTATTGTATTATTGACTGTATGTTTGTGTTACTCCATGTGTAACTCTGTGTTGTTGTTTGTGTCGAACTGCATTGCTTTATCTTGGTCAGGGTCGCAGTTATAAATGAGAACTTGTTCTCAACTAGCCTAACCTGGTTAAATAAAGGTGAAATTAAATAAAAAATAAATAAAAAATTAAACACTGATTTCGATGATAGCAGATAGATAGATAGATACTGAGGAAAAGATTGACTTTCAATGACTGTGATATATGTGATTGTCCCGCTTAGCTACTGTACCTTATTAAGACGAACGCTCTAACTGTCGGTCGCTCTGGATAACGACTAAAATTGTAATGTAGAAAGTAACAGCGGGGGAAGTGAACGCTCGCGAAACACCAAATTCAATTTCGTCGATGTTTAAATCCCTCAGAACAAATCCATGCCGATATGTATCTCAAAATCACATAGACATGTCCGTAGGTGTGTGTGTGTGTGTGTGTGTGTGTGTGTGTGTGTGTGTGTGTGTGTGTGTGTGTGTGTGTGTGTGTGTGTGTGTGTGTGTGTGTGTGTGGGTGTGTCGGTGTGTGTGTGTGTGTGTGTGTGTGTGTGTGTGTGTGTGTGTGTGTGTGTGTGTGTGTGTGTGTGTGTGTGTGTGTGTGTGTGTGTGTGTGTGTGTGTGTGTGTGTGGGTGTGTGTGTGTGTGTGTGTGTGTGTGTGTGTGTGTGTGTGTGTGTGTGTGTGTGTGTGTGTGTGTGTGTGTGTGTGTGTGTGTGTGTGTGTGTGTGTGTGTGTGTGGGTGTGTCGGTGTGTGTGTGTGTGTGTATTCGGGCAGCATTCAACACCACATTGCTATTAAATATTTTGTCTGCGTGTGTTTTTTTTGGTGTTGTTGTGGTTTTAGATTTATACTTTGTTAAAAACAGGTTCAAGTGGATTGGCTTGTCCTTTTCCAGCACATGCAAAAGAGGAAGTTAACAGACCTCATAAAAAAATGCATCTCCAATTATCTCATATTTAAATAGAGAGACAGATTAATCCCCTTTATCGTCTTGAAATGCAAAAGACCGAATTAACCTGCAAACGAGAGCAGTGGGAAGAGAAGAGGGGTTGGAAACGAGAGAGTGACAATTTACTGACATTGACAAGATCACACTGTATAATGACTTTTGACAAACACACACACACACACACACACACACACACACACACACACACACACACACACACACACACACACACACACACACACACACACACACACACACACACACACACACACACACACACACACACACACACACACACACACACACACAGAGCAAGAGAGAGAGAGAGAGACAAAGTGTCTGTGTTTGCTTTAGCCGCAGGAGTGTATGACACCTCGTAGTAATTGGTGTTAACCCCCGATGTGGCCGGTGTGGCGTTTGAGTTAACGTCCAGATGAGAGAAGGCAGGAGGGGTGTGTGAGGGGGTGTCCAGACAGACAGAAAAACATTCCCCCGTCTCCACTACTCTCCAGACCCAGCTCCACTCCTCTCCAGACCCAGCTCCACTCCTCTCCAGACCCAGCTCCACTCCTCTCCAGACCCAGCTCCACTCCTCTCCCGACCCAGCTCCACTACTCTCCAGACCCAGCTCCACTCCTCTCCAGACCCAGCTCCACTCCTCTCCAGACCCAGCTCCACTCCTCTCCAGACCCAGCTCCACTCCTCTCCCGACCCAGCTCCACTACTCTCCAGACCCAGCTCCACTACTCTCCAGACCCAGCTCCACTACTCTCCAGACCCAGCTCCACTACTCTTCAGACCCAGCTCCACTACTCTCCAGACCAAGCTCCACTCCTCTCCAGACCCAGCTCCACTCCTCTCCAGACCCAGCTCCACTACTCTCCAGACCCAGCTCCACTCCTCTCCAGACCCAGCTCCACTCCTCTCCAGACCCAGCTCCACTACTCTCCAGACCAAGCTCCACTCCTCTCCAGACCCAGCTCCACTCCTCTCCAGACCCAGCTCCACTACTCTCCAGACCCAGCTCCACTCCTCTCCAGACCCAGCTCCACTCCTCTCCAGACCCAGCTCCACTCCTCTCCCGACCCAGCTCCACTACTCTCCAGACCCAGCTCCACTACTCTTCAGACCCAGCTCCACTCCTCTCCAGACCCAGCTCCACTCCTCTCCAGACCCAGCTCCACTCCTCTCCAGACCCAGCTCCACTACTCTCCAGACCAAGCTCCACTCCTCTCCAGACCCAGCTCCACTGCTCTCCAGACGCAGCTCCACTGCTCTCCAGACCCAGCTCCACTACTCTCCAGACCCAGCTCCACTACTCTCCATAACACAGCCAGACCCAGCTCCATTACTCTCCTTAACACAACCAGACCCAGCTCCATTCCTCTCCTTAACACAGCCAGACCCAGCTCCACTGATCTCCTCAACACAACCATACCCAGCTCCACTACTCTCCTTAACACAACCAGACCCAGCTCCACTACTCTCCTTAACACAACCAGACCCAGCTCCACTACTCTCCTTAACACAACCAGATCCAGCTCCACTCCTCTCCTTAACGCAGCCAGACCCAGCTCCACTACTCTTCTTAACACAACCAGACCCAGCTCCACTACTCTCCTTAACACAACCAGACCCAGCTCCACTACTCTCCTTAACACAACTAGACCCAGCTCCACTCCTCTCCATAACAAAGCCAGACCCAACTCCACTACTATCCAGGTCAAGCTCCACTCCTCTCCTTAACACAGCCAGACCCAGCTCCACTCCTCTCCATAACACAGCCAGACCCAGCTCCACTACTCTCCAGGTCCAGCTCCACTACTCTCCACAACACAGCCAGACCCAGCTCCAATCCACTCCTTAACACAGCCAGACCCAGCTCCACTACTCTCCATAACAAAGGCAGATCCAGCTCCACTCCTCTCCATAACACAGCCAGACCCAACTCCACTCCTCTCCATAACACAGCCAGACCCAGCTCCACTACTCTCCATAACAAAGCCAGACCCAGCTCCACTTCTCTCCATTACACAACAGACCCAGCTCCACTCCTCCCCATAACACAGCCAGACCCAGCTCCACTACTTTCCATAAAACAGCCAGACCCAGCTCCTCTCCTCTCCATAACACAACAGACCCAGCTCCACTCCTCTCCTTAACACAGCCAGACCCAGCTCCATTCCTCTCCACAACAAAGCCAGAACTAGCTCCAGTCCTCTCCAGCCCCAGCTCACCTATTCTTCAAAACACAAACAGACCCAGCTCCACTACTCTCCAGACCCAGCTCCACTACTCTCCAGACCCAGATCCACTCCTCTCCATAACACAGCTAGACCCAGCTCCACTCCTATCCATAACACAGCCAGACCCAGCTCCAATCCTCTCCATAACATAGCCAGGTCCAGCTCCACTCCTCTCCACAACAAAGCCAGGCCCAGCTCCACTACTCTCCAGATCCAGCTCCACTCCTCTCCAGATCAAGCCAACATATTCTCCATTACACAACCCGACCGAGCTCCGCTACTCTCCAGACCCAGATCCACTGCTCTCCAGGCCCAGCTCCACTCCTCACCAGATCCAGCTTTACTACTCTCCATAAAACAGCCAGACCCAGCTCCACTACTCTCCAGACCCAGCTCCACTACTCTAAAGGCCTAGATCCACTCCTCACCAGATCCAGCACTACTCATCTCCAGGCCCAGCTCCAGTACACACCATAACAATGCCATGCCCAGCTCCACTACACTCCACACCCAGCTCCACTACTCTCCATAACACAGCCAGACCCAGCTCCACAACTTTCCATAACACAGCCAGACCCAGCTCCACTCCTCTCCAATACGCAGCCAAACTCAGCTCCACAACTTTCCATAACACAGCCAGACCCAGCTCCACTCCTCTCCAGACCAAGCTCCACTGCTCTCCAGACTCAGCTCCACTGCTCTCCAGACCCAGCTCCACTGCTCTCCAGACCCAGCTCCACTACTCTCCAGACCCAGCTCCACTGCTCTCCAGACCCAGCTCCACTGCTCTCCAGACCCAGCTCCACTGCTCTCCAGACCCAGCTCCACTGCTCTCCAGACCCAGCTCCACTGCTCTCCAGAGCCAGCTCCACCACTGCTCTCCAGACCCAGCTCAACTACTCTCCAGACCCAGCTCCACTACTCTCCAGACCCAGCTCCACTACTCTCCAGACCCAGCTCCACTGCTCTCCAGACCCAGCTCCACTGCTCTCCAGACCCAGCTCCACTGCTCTCCAGACCCAGCTCCACTGCTCTCCAGAGCCAGCTCCACCACTGCTCATAGTAAAGGGCATGAGAATGAGTGTAGGCAAGGGAGTGAGTGAAAACATGAATGATTAAATGATGTGGTTGCAATCTGTAAAGACTTACGTTTTTGGTAATGAAACACCAGGTCTCCCCTTCATCTGTGGGCTCTGGTTTTGAAGGAAAACATGCACATGTACCATATGCCAATGTCTTTCTGAGAGGCCCAGTTTAACACGCATTGAAAGAGTCTAATGTCTTGTGTTATTATGCATCTGGCATGGAGACCTGAGTGAAAGCATGTTCCTTTGGAGGAAGTTGTCCTCTGATTTTTATTGTGGCAAATGAAGTCATCTGGAGAGGAGGCTTTCATCAACTCCGGGGGAGGGGTTTCATCAACTAGAGGGGAGGGGTTTCATCAACTAGAGGGGAGGGGTTTCATCAACTAGAGGGAGGGGTTTCATCAACTAAGAGGGGAGGGGTTTCATCAACTAAGAGGGGAGGGGTTTCATCAACTAGAGGGGAGGGGTTTCATCAACAAGAGGGGTTTCATCAACTAGAGGGGTTTCATCAACTAGAGGGGAGGGGTTTCATCAACTAGAGGGGAGGGGTTTCATCAACTAGAGGGGAAGGGGGTTACATCAACTAGAGGGGAAGGGGGTTACATCAACTAGAGGGGAGGGGTTTCATCAACTAGAGGGGAGGTTTCATCAACTAGAGGGAGGGGTTTCATCAACTAGAGGGGAGGGTTTCATCAACTAGAGGGGAAGGGGTTACATCAACTAGAGGGGAGGGGTTTCATCAACTAGATGGGAGGGGTTTCATCAACTAGAGGTTATGAGTTTCATCAACTAGAGGGGAGGGGTTTCATCAACTAGAGGGGAGGGGTTTCATCAACTAGAGGGGAGGGGTTTCATCAACTAGAGGGGAGGGGTTTCATCAACTAGATGGGAGGGGTTTCATCAACTAGAGGTTATGAGTTTCATCAACTAGAGGGGAGGGGTTTCATCAACTAGAGGGCAGGGGTTTCATCAACTAGAGGGGAAGGGGGTTTAATCAACTAGAGGGGAAGGGGTTTCATCAACTAGAGGGGAGGGGTTTCATCAGCTAGAGGGGAAGGGGTTTCATCAACTAGAGGGGAGGGGTTTCATCAACTAGAGGGCAGGGGTTTCATCAACTAGAGGGGAGGGGTTTCATCAACTAGAGGGGAGGGGTTTCATCAACTAGAGGGGATGGGGTTTCATCAACTAGAGGGGAAGGGGTTTCATCAACTAGAGGTGAGGGGTTTCATCAACTATAGGGAGGGGTTTCATCAACTAGAGGGAGGGGTTTCATCAACTCCGGGGAAGGGGTTTCATCAACTAGAGGGGAGGGGTTTCATCAACTAGAGGGGAGGGGGTTCATCAACTAGAGGGAGGGGTTTCATCAACTAGAGGGAGGGGTTTCATCAACTCCGGGGGAGGGGTTTCATCAATTAGAGGGGAGGGGTTTCATCAACTAGAGGGGATGGGGTTCATCAACTAGAGGGAGGGGTTTCATCAACTAGAGGGAGGGGTTTCATCAACTAGAGGGGAGGGGTTTCATCAACTAGAGGGGAAGGGGGTTTCATCAACTAGAGGGGAAGGGGTTTCATCAACTAGAGGGGAGGGGTTTCATCAACTAGAGGGGAGGGGGTTTCATCAACTAGAGGGGAGGGGTTTCATCAACTAGAGGGGAGGGGGTTCATCAATTAGAGGGAGGGGTTTCATATACTCCGGGGAGGGTTTCATCAACTAGAGGGAGGGGTTTCATCAACTAGAGGGAGGGGTTTCATCAATTAGAGGGGAGGGGTTTCATCAACTAGAGGGGAAGGGGTTTCATCAACTAGAGGGGAAGGGGTTTCATCAACTAGAGGGGAAGGGGTTTCATCAACTAGAGGGGAGGGGTTTCATCAGCTAGAGGGGAAGGGGTTTCTTCAACTAGATGGGAGGGGTTTCATCAGCTAGAGGGGAAGGGGTTTCATCAGCTAGAGGGGAAGGGGGTTACATCAACTAGAGGGGAAGGGGTTTCATCAACTAGAGGGGAGGGGTTTCATCAACTAGAGGGCAGGGGTTTCATCAACTAGAGGGGAAGGGGGTTTAATCAACTAGAGGGGAAGGGTTTAATCAACTAGAGGGGAAGGGGTTTCATCAACTAGAGGGGAGGGGTTACATCAACTAGAGGGGAAGGGGTTTCATCAACTAGAGGGGAGGGGTTTCATCAACTAGAGGGCAGGGGTTTCATCAACTAGAGGTGAAGGGGGTTTAATCAACTAGAGGGGAAGGGGTTTCATCAACTAGAGGGGAGGGGTTTCATCAGCTAGAGGGGAAGGGGTTTCATCAACTAGAGGGGAGGGGTTTCATCAACTAGAGGGGAAGGGGGTTTCATCAACTAGAGGGGAAGGGGTTTCACCAACTAGAGGGGAGGGGTTTCATCAACTAGAGGGCAGGGGTTTCATCAACTAGAGGGGAGGGGTTTCATCAACTAAATGGAGGCGTTTCATCAACTGGAGGGGAGGGTTTCATCAACTAGAGGGGAGGGGTTTCATCAGCTAGAGGGGAAGGGGTTTCATCAACTAGAGGGGAGGGGTTTCATCAACTAGAGGGCAGGGTTTCATCAACTAGAGGGAAGGGGTTTAATCAACTAGAGGGGAAGGGGTTTCATCAACTAGAGGGGAGGGGGTTTCATCAGCTAGAGGGGAAGGAAGGGGTTACATCAACTAGAGGGGAAGGGGTTTCATCAACTAGAGGGGAGGGTTTTCATCAACTAGAGGGGAGGGGTTTCATCAACTAAAGGGAGGGGTTTCATCAACTGGAGGGGAAGGAGGTTTCATCAACTCGAGGGGAAGGGGTTTCATCAACTAGAGGGGAGTGGTTTCATCAACTAGAGGGAGGGGTTTCATCAATTCCGGGGGAAGGGGTTTCATCAACTAGAGGGGGGGGGTTTCATCACCTAGAGGGGAGGGGTTTCATCAACTAGAGGGGAGGGGTTTCATCAACTAGAGGGCAGGGGTTTCATCAACTAGAGGGGAAGGGGGTTTCATCAACAGGAGGGGAGGGGTTTCATCAACTAGAGGGGAGGGGTTTCATCAACTAGAGGGGAGGGGTTTCATCAACTAGAGGGGAAGGGGTTTCATCAACTAGAGGGGAAGGGGTTTCATCAACTAGAGGGGAGGGGTTTCATCAACTAGAGGGGAAGGGGTTTCATCAGCTAGAGGGGAGGGGTTTCATCAGCTAGAGGGAAGGGGTTACATCAACTAGAGGGGAAGGGTTTCATCAACTAGAGGGAGGGGTTTCATCAACTAGAGGGCAGGGGTTTCATCAACTAGAGGGGAGGGGTTTCATCAACTAAAGGGAGGCGTTTCATCAACTGGAGGGGAGGGGTTTCATCAGCTAGAGGGGAAGGGGTTTCATCAGCTAGAGGGGAAGGGGGTTACATCAACTAGAGGGGAAGGGGTTTCATCAACTAGAGGGGAGGGGTTTCATCAACTAGAGGGCAGGGGTTTCATCAACTAGAGGGAAGGGGGTTTAATCAACTAGAGGGGAAGGGGTTTCATCAACTAGAGGGGAGGGGTTTCATCAGCTAGAGGGGAAGGGGTTTCATCAACTAGAGGGGAAGGGGTTTCATCAACTAGAGGGGAGGGGTTTCATCAACTAGAGGGCAGGGGTTTCATCAACTAGAGGGGAGGGGTTTCATCAACTAAATGGAGGCGTTTCATCAACTGGAGGGGAGGGGTTTCATCAGCTAGAGGGGAAGGGGTTTCATCAACTAGAGGGGAGGGGTTTCATCAACTAGAGGGCAGGGGTTTCATCAACTAGAGGGGAAGGGGGTTTAATCAACTAGAGGGGAAGGGGTTTCATCAACTAGAGGGGAGGGGTTTCATCAACTAGAGGGGAAGGGGTTTCTTCAACTAGAGGGAGGGGGTTTCATCAGCTAGAGGGGAAGGGGTTTCATCAACTAGAGGGGAAGGGGTTTCATCAACTAGAGGGGAGGGTTTTCATCAACTAGAGGGAGGGGTTTCATCAACTAAAGGGAGGGGTTTCATCAACTGGAGGGGAAGGAGGTTTCATCAACTAGAGGGAAGGGGTTTCATCAACTAGAGGGGAGTGGTTTCATCAACTAGAGGGGAGGGGTTTCATCAATTCCGGGGAAGGGGTTTCATCAACTAGAGGGGGGGGTTTCATCAACTAGAGGGGAGGGGTTTCATCAACTAGAGGGGAGGGTTTCATCAACTAGAGGGCAGGGGTTTCATCAACTAGAGGGGAAGGGGTTTCATCAACAGGAGGGGAGGGGTTTCATCAACTAGAGGGGAGGGGTTTCATCAACTAGAGGGGAGGGTTTCATCAACTAGAGGGGAAGGGGTTTCATCAACTAGAGGGGAAGGGGTTTCATCAACTAGAGGGGAGGGGTTTCATCAGCTAGAGGGGAAGGGGTTACATCAACTAGAGGGGAAGGGGTTTCATCAACTAGAGGGAGGGGTTTCATCAACTAGAGGGCAGGGGTTTCATCAACTAGAGGGGAAGGGGTTTCATCAACTAGAGGGGAGGGGTTTCATCAGCTAGAGGGGAAGGGGGTTACATCAACTAGAGGGGAAGGGGTTTCATCAACTAGAGGGCAGGGTTTTCATCAACTAGAGGGGAGGGGTTTCATCAACTAGAGGGAGCGGTTTTATCAACTGGAGGGGAAGGAGGTTTCATCAACTCGATGGGAAGGGGTTTCATCAACTAGAGGGAGGGGTTTCATCAATTCCGGGGAAGGGGTTTCATCAACTAGAGGGGGTTTCATCAACTCCGGGGGACGGGGGTTTCATCAACTAGAGGGGAGGGGTTTCATCAACTAGAGGGGAAGGGGTTTCATCAACTAGAGGGGAGGGGTTTCATCAACTAGAGGGGAGGGGTTTCATCAACTAGAGGGCAGGGGTTTCATCAACTAGAGGGGAAGGGGGTTTAATCAACTAGAGGGGAAGGGGTTTCATCAACTAGAGGGGAGGGGTTTCATCAGCTAGAGGGGAAGGGGTTACATCAACTAGAGGGGAAGGGGTTTCATCAACTAGAGGGGAGGGGTTTCATCAACTAGAGGGCAGGGGTTTCATCAACTAGAGGGGAGGGTTTCATCAACTAAAGGGAGGCGTTTCATCAACTGGAGGGGAGGGGTTTCATCAACTAGAGGGGAAGGGGTTTCATCAACTAGAGGGGAGGGGTTTCATCAACTAGAGGGCAGGGGTTTCATCAACTAGAGGGGAAGGGGGTTTAATCAACTAGAGGGGAAGGGGTTTCATCAACTAGAGGGGAGGGGTTTCATCAGCTAGAGGGGAAGGGGGTTACATTACCTAGAGGGGAAGGGGTTTCATCAACTAGAGGGCAGGGTTTTCATCAACTAGAGGGCAGGGGTTTCATCAACTAGAGGGGAGGGGTTTCATCAACTAGAGGGAGGGGTTTTATCAACTGGAGGGGAAGGAGGTTTCATCAACTAGATGGGAAGGGGTTTCATCAACTAGAGGGGAGGGGTTTCATCAATTCCGGGGGAAGGGGTTTCATCAACTAGAGGGGGTTTCATCAACTCCGGGGGAAGGGGGTTTCATCAACTAGAGGGGAGGGGTTTCATCAACTAGAGGGGAGGGGTTTCATCAACTAGAGGGGAAGGGGTTTCATCAACTAGAGGGGAGGGGTTTCATCAACTAGAGGGCAGGGTTTCATCAACTAGAGGGGAAGGGTTTCATCAGCTAGAGGGGAAGGGGTTACATCAACTAGAGGGGAAGGGGTTTCATCAACTAGAGGGGAGGGGTTTCATCAGCTAGAGGGGAAGGGGGTTACATCAACTAGAGGGGAAGGGGTTTCATCAACTAGAGGGGAAGGGGTTTCATCAACTAGAGGGGGAGGGGTTTCATCAACTAAAGGGAGGGGTTTCATCAACTGGAGGGGAAGGAGGTTTCATCAACTCGAGGGGAAGGGGTTTCATCAACCAGAGGGGAGGGGTTTCATCAACTAGAGGGAGGGGTTTCATCAATTCCGGTGGAAGGGGTTTCATCAACTAGAGGGGGGGTTTCATCAACTCCGGGGGAAGGGGGTTTCATCAACTCCGGGGAGGGGGTTTCATCAACTAGAGGGGAGGGGTTTCATCAACTAGAGGGGAGGGGTTTCATCAACTCCGGGGGAAGGGGGTTTCATCAACTAGAGGGGAGGGGTTTCATCAACTAGAGGGGAGGGGTTTCATCAACTAGAGGGGAGGGTTTCATCAACTAGGGGAGGGGGTTTCATCAACTAGAGGGAGGGGGTTTCATCAACAGGAGGGGAGGTTTCATCAACTAGAGGGGAGGGGTTTCATCAACTAGAGGGGAGGGGTTTCATCAACTAGAGGGGATGGGTTTTATCAACTAGAGGGGATGGGTTTCATCAACTAGAGGGGGGGTTTCATCAACAGGAGGGAGGGGGTTGAATCATCTTGAGGGGAGGGGTTTCATCAACTCCGGGGAAGGGGTTTCATCAACAGGAGGGGAGGGGTTTCATAAACTAGAGGGAGGGGTTTCATCAACTAGAGGGAAGGGGGTTTCATCAACTAGAGGGAAGGGTTTCATCAACTAGAGGGGAGGGGTTTCATCAACTAGAGGGGAAGGGGTTTCATCAACTAGAGGGGAGGGGTTTCATCAACAGGAGGGAGGGGTTTCATCAACTAGGGGAGGGGTTTCATCAACTAGAGGGGAAGGGGTTTCATCAACTAGAGGGGAGGGGTTTCATCAACTAGAGGGGAAGGGGTTTCATCAACTAGAGGGGAAGGGTTTCATCAACAGGTGTGGAGTGGTTTCATCAACTAGAGGGGAAGGGGTTTCATCAACTAGAGGGGAGGGGTTTCATCAACTAGAGGGAGGGGTTTCATCAACTAGAGGGGAGGGGTTTCATCAACAGGAGGGGAGGGGTTTCATCAACTAGAGGGGAGGGTTACATCAACTAGAGGGGAGGGGTTTCATCAACTAGAGGGGGGTTTCATCAACTAGAGGGGAGGGGTTTCATCAACTAGAGGGGAGGGGTTTCATCAACGAGAGGGAGGGGTTACATCAACTAGAGGGAAGGGGTTTCATCAACAGGAGGGGAGGGGTTTCATCAACTAGAGGGGAGGGGTTACATCAACTAGAGGGGAAGGGGTTTCATCAACAGGAGGAGGGGTTTCATCAACTAGAGGGGAGGGGTTTCATCAACTAGAGGGGAGGGGTTTCATCAACTAGAGGGGAGTGGTTTCATCAACTAAAGGGAGGGGTTTCATCAACTAGAGGGGAGGGGTTTCATCAACTAGAGGCAGGGGTTTCATCAACTAGAGGGAGGGGTTTCATCAACTAGAGGGGAGGGGTTTCATCAACTAGAGGGAGGGATTTCATCAACTAGAGGGGAGGGGATTCATCAACTAGAGGGGAGTGGTTTCATCAAATAAATGGAGGGGTTTCATCAACTAGAGGTAGGGGTTTCATCAACTAGAGGGGAGGGGTTTCATCAACTAGAGGGAGGGGTTTCATCAACTAGAGGGAGGGGTTTCATCAACTAGAGGGGGTGGTTTCATCAACTAGAGGGAAGGGGTTTCATCAACTAGAGGGGAAGGGGTTTCATCAACAGGTGTGGAGGGGTTTCATCAACTAGAGGAGGGGTTTCATCAATTAGAGGGGAGGGGTTTCATCAACTAGAGGGGAGGGGTTTCATCAACTAGAGGGGAAGGGGGTTTCATCAACTAGAGGGGAAGGGGTTTCATCAACTAGAGGGGAGGGGTTTCATCAACTAGAGGGAGGGGTTTCATCAACTAGAGGGGAGGGGTTTCATCAACTAGAGTGAGGGGGTTTAATCAACTAGAGGGGAGGGGGTTGAATCAACTAGAGGGAGGGGTTTCATCAAATAGAGGGGGGATTTCATCAACTAGAGGGGAGGGGATTCATCAACTAGAGGGGAGTGGTTTCATCAAATAAATGGAGGGGTTTCATCAACTAGAGGTAGGGGTTTCATCAACTAGAGGGGAGGGTTTTTGTCAACTAAGTCTGTGTGTATTTGTGTTTGTGTGTGTGTACATAGTTGAGCATGTGTGTGTGTGTGTGTGTGTTTTGTTCGACATGTGCATGCCTGTAATCACTGTCAGTGTTTGATTTGCTGATTGGTTGACACTGAAAAGCTCATCAACCACCAGACACATGTCAAATTTCAAGTTAAAACTTCACTAGGGTTGGGGTCAGCATTCGGAAGTTTGGATGAAAAGCGTGCCCAGAGTAAACTGCCTGCTACACAGGCCCAGATGCTAGGATATATGCATATTATTATTATTAAGTTTCTAAAACTGTTTGAATGATGTCTGTGATTATAACAGAACTCATATGACAGGCGAAAACCTGATAAAAATCCAACCAGGAAGTGGGAAATCTGAGGTTTGTAGTTTTTCACGTGATTGCCTATCCAATATACTGTGTATATGGGGTCAGATTGAACTTCCTAAGGCTTCCACTAGATGTCAACAGGCTTTAGAACGTTGTTTCAGTCTTCTACTGTGAAGGGGGAGTGAATAAGAGCTGTTTGAATCAGGGGTCTGGCTGAAAGCCATTAGTTTAGTCACGCTCACGGCCGTGAGCATGAGGTCCGTTCCCTTTCATTTCTAAAGACAAAGGAATTGTCCGGTTGGAACGTTATTGTAGATTTATGATAAAAACATCCTAAAGATTGATTCTATACATCTTTTGACATGTTTCTACAAACTGTAATAGAACTTTTTAAAACTTTTCGTCTGGACTTAGTGCTCGCGCCTTGTGCATTTTGGATTAAACCCGCAAACAAAAACGAGGTATTTGGACATAATTGGAATAATAATAATAATTTATCGAACAAAACTAACATTTGTTGTTTAACCTCTTCGATATAGGGGGCGCTTTTTACATTTTTGGATAAAAAAACATTCCCTTTTTTAACAAGATATTTTGTCACGAAAAGATGCTCGACTATGTATATAATTGTCAGCTTTGGAAAGAAGCCACTCTGACGTATCCAAAACTGCAAAGATATTGTCTGTGAGTGCCACAGAACTAATGCTACAGGCGAAACCAAGATGGAATTTCATACAGGAAATGGCCCATATTTTGAATGCGCTGTGTTCCAATGTCTCCTTATATGGCTGTGAATGCGCCAGGAATGAGCCTACACTTTCTGTCGTTTCCCCAAGGTGTCTGCAGCATTGTGACGTATTTGTAGGCATATCATTGGAAGATTGACCATAAGAGACTACATTTACCAGGTGTCCGCTTGGTGTCCTCCTTCGAAATTATTGTGCAATCTCCAGCTGCGTCCACAATTCCATTTAGTTCAGAGGAGAAAAGCAACTGCCACGAATGATTTATCATCGAATAGATATGTGAAAAACAACTTGAGGATTGATTCTAAACAACGTTTGCCATGTTTCGGTCGATATTATGGAGTTAATTTGGAAAAAAGTTTGGCGTTGTAATGACTGAATTTTCGCTTTTTTTTCTTAGCCAAACGTGATGAACAAAACGGAGCGATTTCTCCTACACAAATAATATTTTTGGAAAAACTGAACATTTGCTATCTCACTGAGAGTCTCCTCATTGAACACATCGGAAGTTCTTCAAAGGTAAATTATTTTATTTGAATGCTTTTCTTGTTTTTGTGAAAATGTTGTCTGCTGAATGCTAGGCTTAATGCTATGCTAGCTATCAATACTCTTACACAAATGTTTGTGTATCGATGGTTGAAAATTTCGAAAATCTGAGACGACTGTGTTGTTAACAAAAGGCTAAGCTTGTGAGCCAATATATTTATTTCATTTCATTTGCGATTTTCATGAATAGTTAATGTTGCGTTATGCTAATGAGCTTGAGGCTATGATTACGGGATTGCTCGACGATAGAGGTTAACATGGAGTCCAAGGAGTGCCATCAGATGAAGATTATCGAAGGTAAGTAATTAATTTTAATGCTATTTCTGACTTTTGTGAGCCCTCTCCTTGGCTGGAAAATTGCTGTATGGTTTTCTGTGGCCTAACATAATCACATTGTGCTTTCACAGTAAAGCTTTTTTGAAATCGGACACTGTGGCTGGATTTACAAGAAGTTTATCTTTAAAATGGTGTAAAATACTTGTATGGTTTGAAGAATTTTAATTATGGGATTTCTGTTGTTTTTGAATTTGGCGCCCTGCTATTTCACTGGCTGTTGTCGAGGTGGGACGCTACCGTCCCACTTGTACCAGAGACGTTAAATAGCCTTTCAAACACGGAGAGAGATCAACTGAAACGCACAGACACAAAGGAAACTGTCTCTCCCTAGTCAGCCTGTCTGACCATGTGTGCAAAGACCAAATGCCATTCTATGACCTATATAGCCTTTTCATTTTAATCAGATCCCTACAAAAGTAGTGAAATAAATAGTGACAAGGGTGTACGTTTGGGATGCAACCAATGTCTGTGTAAGAGCAGACCCAGGATCAGTGTAATGTACTTAGACTGTTGCCTGTGTCCATGAATGAGAAACCACATGACTGATCTTAAATCAGTTCACAACTTTGAAAGCCCTCTGAGCTATACATTTCCTGTGTGTGTGTGTGTGTGCGTGTGTGTGTGTGTGTGTGTGTGTGTGTGTGTGTGTGTGTGTGTGTGTGTGTGTGTGTGTGTGTGTGTGTGTGTGTGTGTGTGTGTGTGTGTGTGTGTGTGTGTGTGTGTGTGTGTGTGAGAGAGAGAGCTAGTTTAGTGGATGGTGGTCTAGGGAGCTGTGGAATAGGAGACAGCCAGGACAGCTTTACACAGTACCACTAAACCACTGTGTTTAAAAATCTAGATCCTCCTTTAGACTCATAAAGGGGAATATTCATTACAGCCTCCATTTCTCTCATTGGGAACAACAAATAAGGACATTGTGTTTTTTCACTCCTTTATAACCTTGACTATATCCCAAATGGCAACCTATTCCCTAAGAGCTCTGGTTAAAAGTACTATACGACATAGGGAATAGAGTGCCATTTGGGATACATGACAGTATTTTTAAAACCTATATATTCCATTTATAATATCTAAAATGCATGAATGTTGTCAACAAACACGTCTTTCTGAGAGTAGGAACTGACAGCTGATTGAATAGCCTACATGCATACACGCACGCACGCACGCACGCACGCACGCACACACACACACACACACACACACACACACACACACACACACACACACACACACACACACACACACACACACACACACACACACACACACACATACATACACACATACATACACACACACACACATACATACATACATACATACATACATACATACATACATACATACATACATACATACATACATACATACATACATACATACATACATACATACATACATACATACATACATACATACATACATACATACATATGTTTCCAGTGGTGACTAATCCAACAAGCTGCTTAAAAGTAATGCACTATATAGAGAATAAAGGTGATGACACATTGCCAGCGGAGGGGGAGATATAGACCGAACACCATCTCTTATCTCCAGACCTTTTCAACAGGCCTTTTATCACCAAGGATAGAATTACATTAAAGATAATGACACACAGACACTCACTAGAATATGGTCTGTGTAGCGAGGTGGCTAGCTACTAGCTAGCTAGCTAGGTGTGTATGTGTGTGTGTGTGTGTGTGTGTGTGTGTGTGTGTGTGTGTGTGTGTGTGTGTGTGTGTGTGTGTGTGTGTGTGTGTGTGTGTGTGTGTGTGTGTGTGTGCGTGTGCGTGTGCGTGTGTTTATGCGTTTGTGAGTGTAACCTGTGAACTCACACCTAGCGTAACGCGCCTGAGGAACGCATGCCCGTTGGTACAACAGCCAGCCCTGATGCTAAACTTGGCACTGAGCTGTTAACGATGCGAACACCTTCATCCTGCATTAAAGCATTTAACGCCATTACATAGAGCTGCTGGCAGCAACACTAACAACAGGGAAAGGAATGAGTCGTGGGAATATACAGCCACTGTTTCTGCACTAGCACATATACAAGTCATACATATGCACCCTCTCGTTATCTTCACCAACTTAGTAGTAAGTAGTAAGAAAGTGTAGAATTTACCGGTGATATTTTTGCTGTTGTTTAAATCTCTTTTTTTAGGCATACCTTTTACCCTAGCATGTTGGCTAAGATGGGTCCTTATCCTGAGGGCTAAGATGGGTGCTTATCCTGAGGGCTAAGATGGGTCCTTATCCTGAGGGCTAAGATGGGTGCTTATCCTGAGGGCTAAGATGGGTGCTTATCCTGAGGGCTAAGATGGGTCCTTATCCTGAGGGCTAAGATGGGTCCTTATCCTGAGGGCTAAGATGGGTCCTTATCCTGAGGGATAGGTCTATCCTAGATGGGTCCTTATCCTGAGGGCTAAGATGGGTCCTTATCCTGAGGGCTAAGATGGGTCCTTATCCTGAGGGCTAAGATGGGTCCTTATCCTGAGGGCTAAGATGGGTCCTTATCCTGAGGGCTAAGATGGGTTCTTATCCTGAGTGCTAAGATGGGTGCTTATCCTGAAAGATGGGGCTAAGATGGGTCCTTATCCTGAGGGCTATCCTGAGATGGGGTCTTATCCTGAGGGCTAAGATGGGTCCTTATCCTGAGGGCTAAGATGGGTCCTTATCCTGAGGGCTAAGATGGGTCCTTATCCTGAGGGCTAAGATGGGTCCTTATCCTGAGGGCTAAGATGGGTCCTTATCCTTATCCTGAGGGCTAAGATGGGTCCTTATCCTGAGGGCTATGGGTCCTTATCCTGAGGGCTAGATGGGTGCTTATCCTGAGGGCTAAGATGGGTCCTTATCCTGAGGGCTAAGATGGGTCCCTGAGGGGCTAAGATATCCTGAGGGCTAAGATGGGTCCTTATCCTGAGGGCTAATCCTGATGGGTCCTTATCCTGAGGGCTAAGATGGGTCCTTATCCTGAGGGCTAAGATGGGTCCTTATCCTGAGGGCTAAGATGGGTCCTTATCCTGAGGGCTAAGATGGGTCCTTATCCTGAGGGCTAAGATGGGTCCTTATCCTGAGGGCTAAGATGGGTCCTTATCCTGAGGGCTAAGATGGGTCCTTATCCTGAGGGCTAAGATGATGGTCCTTATCCTGAGGGTCCTAAGATGGGTCCTTATCCTGAGGGCTAAGATGGGTCCTTATCCTGAGGGCTAAGATGGGTCCTTATCCTGAGGGCTAAGATGGGTCCTTATCGTGAGTGCTAAGATGGGTGCTTATCCTGAGGGCTAAGATGGGTGCTTATCCTGAATGCTAAGATGGGTGCTTATCCTGAGGGCTAAGATTGGTGCTTATCCTGAGGGCTAAGATGGGTCTTTATCCTGAGGGCTCAGATGGGTCCTTATCCTGAGGGCTAAGATGGGTGCTTATCCTGAGGGCTAAGATGGGTGCTGTACTATAGACTCCGTGCTAAACATCATGCTTTGCTCTGAGTTATGGTAGAATTATACATAGTTTACAGCAACGTTTAAACCTGTCCTCTGGGACCCCCCCCAGCCGTTCCATGTATTTGATCTATTCCATAGCTGACACATCTGATTCCAATTATTAACTAATAATCAAGCCCTTGACAAAATGAATTAGGTGAGCTAGTTCAAGGCTATAACAACATTATATGTAGGGGTCTCCGGGTAGGGTTGAGAACCACCGGCCCCAGTAGGTCCCTCACAGCTGTAAATACCACTACCATCCTGCTACTCTAAATTCTTGCAACATTATATTGCTAATTGTCCATAAAGACCAAACATTATTATTTGTGTGTGTGTGTGTGGGGGGGGGGGCATAATAACAACTGTTTGTCAGATGTTGGAATGTCACTATTTGTTAATGGGTTGGGCCTGGGTTGAGACAGAGAGGAAAGAGTAGCTTCTCAAGGGCCAGTGTGTGTGTGTGTGTGTGTGTGTGTGTGTGTGTGTGTGAGTGTGTATGTGTGTGTTCGTGTGTGTGTGTGTGTGTGTGTGTGTGTGTGTGTGTGTGTGTGTGTGTTCGTGTGTGTGTGTGTGTGTGTGTGTGTGTGTGTGTGTGTGTGTGTGTGTGTGTGTGTGTGTCGTGTGTGTTCGTGTGTGTGTGTGTGTGTGTGTGTGTGTGCGTGTGTGCGTGTGTGTGTGTGTGTGTGTGTGTGTGTGTGTGTGTGTGTGTGTGTGTGTGTGTGTGTGTGTGTGTGTGTGTGTGTGTGTGTGTGTGTGTGTGTGTGTGTGTGTGTGTGTGTGTGATTTTTTTTGGGAGGGGGGGTCGAGACGACTATTTTGTGATGAGTTATTTTCCATCACAACCAAACAGGGCGGCAGGGTAGCCTAGTGGCTAGAGCGTTGGACTAGTGACCGGAAGGTTGCAAGTTCAAACCCCCGAGCTGACAAAGTACAAATCTGTCGTTCTGCCCCTGAACAGGCAGTTAACCCACTGTTCCTAGGCCGTCAATGAAAATAAGAATTTGTTCTTAACTGAATTGCCTGGTTAAATAAAGGTTATAAATTAAATAAAAATAATAATAAAAACAGAACGATGCACAACTCAGGGAGTCCAACCAATATACAGACTCCAAATGATGTGTCCCAAAGCTACATATTCCCTACATAGTTCGCTACTTTTAACAAGGGTCCATAGTGCAGTGTCCCACTGACGATAACCTCCTTATTGAGCAGACAGAGGAGTCCTGGAGAGGCGACGACAGGAGGGTCTCTCCATCCATCTATCTGTCAATACTCACTATCTCCACAGTCTAACTCCCTCTTTCCCATTCTTCTTCTCCATTTCATTCTCCATCCTCTTATTTCCCCTCTCTTTTCTCTTCTCTATCCCCTATATGAGATACTACTACACTATAACAAGGACAGATGGCCAGTCCTATATGAGATACTACTATACTATAACAAGGAGAGATGGCCAGTCCTATAGGAGATACTACTACACTATAACAAGGAGAGATGGCCAGTCCTATAGGAGATACTACTACACTATAACAAGGAGAGATGGCCAGTCCTATATGAGATACTACACTATAACAAGGAGAGATGGCCAGTCCTATATGAGATACTACACTATAACAAGGAGAGATGGCCAGTCCTATATGAGATACTACTACACTATAACAAGGAGAGATGGCCAGTCCTATATGGGATACTACACTATAACAAGGAGAGATGGCCAGTCCTATAGGAGATACTACTACACTATAACAAGGAGAGATGGCCAGTCCTATATGGATACTACTACACTATAACAAGATACTACACTATAACAAGGAGAGATGGCCAGTCCTATAGGAGATACTACTACACTATAACAAGGAGAGATGGCCAGTCCTATAGGAGATACTACTACACTATAACAAGGAGAGATGGCCAGTCCTATAGGAGATACTACTACACTACACTAACAAGGAGATATGGCCAGTCCTATTAGAGATACTACACTATAACAAGGAGAGATGGCCAGTTCTATAGGAGATACTACTACACTATAACAAGGAGAGATGGCCAGTCCTACAGGAGATACTACTACACTATAACAAGGAAAGATGGCCAGTCCTATAGGAGATACTACAGGGAGAGATGGCCAGTCCTATAGGAGATACTACACACTATAACAAGGAAAGATGGCCAGTCCTACACTATAACAAGGAGATATGGCCAGTCCTATATGAGATACTACACTATAACAAGGAGAGATGGCCAGTCCTATATGAGATACTACTACACTATAACAAGGAGATATGGCCAGTCCTCTATGGGATACTACACTATAACAAGGAGAGATGGCCAGTCCTATATGGGATACTACTACACTATAACAAGGAGATATGGCCAGTCCTATATGAGATACTACACTATAACAAGGAGAGATGGCCAGTCCTATATGAGATACTACACTATAACAAGGAGAGATGGCCAGTCCTATATGAGATACTACTATACTATAACAAGGAGAGATGGCCAGTCCTATAGGAGATACTACTACACTATAACAAGGAAAGATGGCCAGTCCTATAGGAGATACTACACTATAACAAGGAGATATGGCCAGTCTACTACACTATAACAAGGAGAGATGGCCAGTCCTATAGGAGATACTACTACACTATAACAAGGAGATATGGCCAGTCCTCTATGGCACAGGAGAGATGGCCAGTCCTATATGGGATACTACTACACTATAACAAGGAGAGATGGCCAGTCCTATAGGAGATACTACTACACTATAACAAGGAGAGATGGCCAGTCCTATAGGAGATACTACTACACTATAACAAGGAAAGATGGCCAGTCCTATAGGAGATACTACACTATAACAAGGAGATATGGCCAGTCCTATATGAGATACTACACTATAACAAGGAGAGATGGCCAGTCCTATATGAGATACTACTACACTATAACAAGGAGATATGGCCAGTCCTCTATGGGATACTACACTATAACAAGGAGAGATGGCCAGTCCTATATGGGATACTACTACACTATAACAAGGAGATATGGCCAGTCCTATAGGAGATACTACTACACTATAACAAGGAGAGATGGCCAGTCCTATATGAGATACTACACTATAACAAGGAGATGGCCACTACTACTATACTATAACAAGGAGAGATGGCCAGTCCTATAGGAGATACTACTACACTATAACAAGGAGAGATGGCCAGTCCTATAGGAGATACTACTACACTACAACAATAACAAGGATACTACTACACTATAACAAGAGATGGCCAGTCCTATATGGGATACTACACTATAACAAGGAGATATGGCCAGTCCTATATGGGATACTACTACACTATAACAAGGAGAGATGGCCAGTCCTATATGAGATACTACTACAATATAACAAGGAGATCCTACTACACTATAACAAGGAGAGATGGCCAGTCCTATATGGGATACTACTACACTATAACAAGGAGAGATGGCCAGTCCTATACGGGATACTACTACACTATAACAAGGAGAGATGGCCAGTCCTATATGGGATACTACTACACTATAACAAGGAGAGATGGCCAGTCCTATAGGGGATACTACTACACTATAACAAGGAGAGATGGCCAGTCCTATAGGAGATACTACTACACTATAACAAGGAGAGATGGCCAGTCCTATAGGAGATACTACTACACTATAACAAGGAGAGATGGCCAGTCCTATAGGGGATACTACTACACTATAACAAGGAGAGATGGCCAGTCCTATAGGAGATACTACTACACTATAACAAGGAGAGATGGCCAGTCCTATATGAGATACTACACTATAACAAGGAGAGATGGCCAGTCCTATAGGAGATACTACTACACTATAACAAGGAGAGATGGCCAGTCCTATAGGAGATACTACTACACTATAACAAGGAGAGATGGCCAGTCCTATAGGGGATACTACACTATAACAAGGAGAGATGGCCAGTCCTATAGGAGATACTACTACACTATAACAAGGAGAGATGGCCAGTCCTATAGGGGATACTACACTATAACAAGGAGAGATGGCAAGTCCTATAGGAGATACTACTACACTATAACAAGGAGAGATGGCCAGTCCTATAGGGGATACTACACTATAACAAGGAGATGGCAGTCCTATACTACTACACTATAACAAGGAGAGATGGCCAGTCCTATAGGGGATACTACTACACTATAACAAGGAGAGATGGCCAGTCCTATAGGGGATACTACACTATAACAAGGAGAGATGGCCAGTCCTATAGGGGATACTACACTATAACAAGGAGAGATGGCCAGTCCTATATGAGATACTACTACACTATAACAAGGAGAGATGGCCAGTCCTATAGGGGATACTACTACACTATAACAAGGAGAGATGGCCAGTCCTATAGTACTACACTATAACAAGGAGATACTACTACACTATAACAAGGAGAGATGGCCAGTCCTATAGGAGATACTACTACACTATAACAAGGAGATGGCCAGTCCTATAGGGGATACTACACTATAACAAGGAGAGATGGCCAGTCCTATAGGGGATACTACACTATAACAAGGATACTATGAGATACTACTACACTATAACAAGGAGAGATGGCCAGTCCTATAGGGGATACTACACTATAACAAGGAGAGATGGCCAGTTCTATAGGAGATACTACTACACTATAACAAGGAGAGATGGCCAGTCCTATATGAGATACTACTACACTATAACAAGGAGAGATGGCCAGTCCTATAGGAGATACTACACTATAACACCAGTTCTATAGGAGATACTACTACACTACAACAAGGAGAGATGGCCAGTTCTATAGGAGATACTACTACACTATAACAAGGAGAGATGGCCAGTCCTATAGGAGATACTACTACACTATACCAAGGAGAGATGGCCTACACTATAACAAGGAGAGATGGCCAGTCCTATATGAGATACTACACTATAACAAGGAGATACTTCTATAGGAGATACTACTACACTATAACAAGGAGAGATGGCCAGTCCTATAGGAGATACTACTACACTATAACAAGGAGAGATGGCCAGTCCTATAGGAGATACTACTACACTATAACAAGGAGAGATGGCCAATCCTATAGGGGATACTACACTATAACAAGATGGCCAGTCCTATAGGAGATACTACACTATAACAAGGAGAGATGGCCAGTCCTATAAGAGATACTACACTATAACAAGGAGATGGCCAGTTCTATAGGAGATACACTACACTATAACAAGGAGAGATGGCCAGTCCTATAGGAGATACTACTACACTATAACAAGGAGAGATGGCCAGTCCTATAGGGGATACTACACTATAACAAGGAGAGATGGCCAGTCCTATATGGGATACTACTACACTATAACAAGGATGGCCAGTCCTATAGGGGATGGAGAGATGGCCAGTCCTATAGGGGATACTACACTATAACAAGGAGAGATGGCCAGTCCTATAGGGGATACTACACTATAACAAGGAGAGATGGCCAGTTCTATAGGAGATACTACACTATAACAAGGAGAGATGGCCAGTCCTATAGGGGATACTACACTATAACAAGGAGAGATGGCCAGTTCTATAGGAGATACTACACTATAACAAGGAGAGATGGCCAGTCCTATTAGAGATACTACACTATAACAAGGAGAGATGGCCAGTCCTATATGGGATACTACTACACTATAACAAGGAGAGATGGCCAGTCCTATATGGGATACTACACTATAACAAGGAGATGGCCAGTCCTATATGAGATACTACTACACTATAACAAGGAGAGATGGCCAGTCCTATAGGAGATACTACTACACTATAACAAGGAGAGATGGCCAGTCCTATATGGGATACTACACTATAACAAGGAGAGATGGCCAGTCCTATATGAGATACTACTACACTATAACAAGGAGAGATGGCCAGTCCTATAGGGGATACTACTACACTATAACAAGGAGAGATGGCCAGTCCTATATGGGATACTACTACACTATAACAAGGAGAGATGGCCAGTCCTCTATGAGATACTACTACACTATAACAAGGAGAGATGGCCAATCCTATAGGGGATACTACACTATAACAAGGAGAGATGGCCAGTCCTATAGGAGATACTACACTATAACAAGGAGAGATGGCCAGTCCTATAGGAGATACTACACTATAACAAGGAGAGATGGCCAGTCCTATAGGGGATACTACTACACTATAACAAGGAGAGATGGCCAGTCCTATAGGGGATACTACTACACTATAACAAGGAGAGATGGCCAATCCTATAGGGGATACTACACTATAACAAGGAGAGATGGCCAGTCCTATATGGGATACTACACTATAACAAGGAGATATGGCCAGTCCTCTATGGGATACTACTACACTATAACAAGGAGAGATGGCCAGTCCTATAGGAGATACTACTACACTATAACAAGGAGAGATGGCCAGTCCTATAGGAGATACTACTACACTATAACAAGGAGAGATGGCCAGTCCTATAGGAGATACTACTACACTATAACAAGGAGAGATGTCCAGTCCTATATGAGATACTACACTATAACAAGGAGAGATGGCCAGTCCTATAGGGGATACTACTACACTATAACAAGGAGAGAGGGCCAGTCCTATAGGGGATACCACTACACTATAACAAGGAGAGATGGCCAGTCCTATATGGGATACTACTACACTATAACAAGGAGAGAGGGCCAGTCCTATAGGGGATACTACACACTATAACAAGGATACTACTAACTATAGGAGAGATGGCCAGTCCTATAGGAGATACTACTATATAACAAGGAGAGAGGGCCAGTCCTATAGGGGATACACTATAACAAGGAGAGATGGCCAGTCCTATAGGAGATACTACACTATAACAAGGAGAGATGGCCAGTCCTATAGGGGATACACACTATAACAAGGAGAGATGGCCAGTCCTATAGGGATACTATAACAAGGAGAGATGGCCAGTCCTCCTATACTACTACACTATAACAAGGAGAGATGGCCAGTCCTATAGGGGATACTACACTATAACAAGGAGAGATGGCCAGTCCTATATGGGATACTACACTATAACAAGGAGAGATGGCCAGTCCTATATGGGATACTACTACACTATAACAAGGAGAGATGGCCAGTCCTATACGGGATACTACTACACTATAACAAGGAGAGATGGCCAGTCCTATATGGGATACTACTACACTATAACAAGGAGATGGCCAGTCCTATAGGGGATACTACTACACTATAACAAGGAGAGATGGCCAGTCCTATAGGGGATACTACTACACTATAACAAGGAGAGATGGCCAATCCTATAGGAGATACTACTACACTATAACAAGGAGAGATGGCCAGTCCTATAGGAGATACTACTACACTATAACAAGGAGAGATGGCCAGTCCTATAGGGGATACTACTACACTATAACAAGGAGAGATGGCCAGTCCTATAGGAGATACTACTACACTATAACAAGGAGAGATGGCCAGTCCTATAGAGATGGCCAGTATAGGAGATACTACACTATAACAAGGAGAGATGGCCAGTCCTATAGGAGATACTACTACACTATAACAAGGAGAGATGGCCAGTCCTATAGGAGATACTACACACTATAACAAGGAGAGATGGCCAGTCCTATAGGAGATACTACTACACTATAACAAGGAGAGATGGCCAGTCCTATAGGAGATACTACTACACTATAACAAGGAGAGATGGCCAGTCCTATAGGGGATACTACACTATAACAAGGAGAGATGGCAAGTCCTATAGGAGATACTACTACACTATAACAAGGAGAGATGGCCAGTCCTATAGGGGATACTACACACTATAACAAGGAGAGATGGCCAGTCCTATAGGGGATACTACACTATAACAAGGAGAGATGGCCAGTCCTATAGGGGATACTACACTATAACAAGGAGAGATGGCCAGTCCTCTATGAGATACTACTACACTATAACAAGGAGAGATGGCCAGTCCTATAGGGGATACTACTACACTATAACAAGGAGAGATGGCCAGTCCTATAGGGGATACTACACTATAACAAGGAGATGGCCAGTCCTATATGAGATACTACACTATAACAAGGAGAGATGGCCAGTCCTATAGGAGATACTACTACACTATAACAAGGAGAGATGGCCAGTCCTATAGGGGATACTACACTATAACAAGGAGAGATGGCCAGTCCTATAGGGGATACTACTATAACAAGGAGAGATGGCCAGTCCTCTATGAGATACTACTACACTATAACAAGGAGAGATGGCCAGTCCTATAGGGGATACTACACTATAACAAGGAGAGATGGCCAGTTCTATAGGAGATACTACTACACTATAACAAGGAGAGATGGCCAGTCCTCTATGAGATACTACTACACTATAACAAGGAGAGATGGCCAGTCCTATAGGGGATACTACACTATAACAAGGAGAGATGGCCAGTTCTATAGGAGATACTACTACACTACAACAAGGAGAGATGGCCAGTTCTATAGGAGATACTACTACACTATACCAAGGAGAGATGGCCAGTTCTATAGGAGATACTACTACACTATACCAAGGAGAGATGGCCAGTTCTATAGGAGATACTACACTATAACAAGGAGAGATGGCCAGTCCTATATGAGATACTACACTATAACAAGGAGAGATGGCCAGTTCTATAGGAGATACTACTACACTATAACAAGGAGAGATGGCCAGTCCTATAGGAGATACTACTACACTATAACAAGGAGAGATGGCCAGTCCTATAGGAGATACTACTACACTATAACAAGGAGAGATGGCCAATCCTATAGGGGATACTACACTATAACAAGGAGAGATGGCCAGTCCTATAGGAGATACTACACTATAACAAGGAGATGGCCAGTCCTATAAGAGATACTACACTAACAAGGAGAGATGGCCAGTTCTATAGGAGATACTACTACACTATAACAAGGAGAGATGGCCAGTCCTATAGGAGATACTACTACACTATAACAAGGAGAGAGGGCCAGTCCTATAGGAGATACTACACTATAACAAGGAGAGATGGCCAGTCCTATATGGGATACTACTACACTATAACAAGGAGAGATGGCCAGTCCTATAGGGGATACTACACTATAACAAGGAGAGATGGCCAGTCCTATAGGGGATACTACACTATAACAAGGAGAGATGGCCAGTCCTATAGGAGATACTACACTATAACAAGGAGAGATGGCCAGTTCTATAAGATACTACACTATAACAAGGAGAGATGGCCAGTCCTATAGGGGATACTACACTATAACAAGGAGAGATGGCCAGTTCTATAGGAGATACTACACTATAACAAGGAGAGATGGCCAGTCCTATTAGAGATACTACACTATAACAAGGAGAGATGGCCAGTCCTATATGGGATACTACACACTATAACAAGGAGAGATGGCCAGTCCTATATGAGATACTACACTATAACAAGGAGGGATGGCCAGTCCTATATGAGATACTACAGGAGAGATGGCCAGTCCTATAGGAGATACTACTACACTATAACAAGGAGAGATGGCCAGTCCTATATGGGATACTACACTATAACAAGGAGAGATGGCCAGTCCTATATGAGATACTACTACACTATAACAAGGAGAGATGGCCAGTCCTATATGAGATACTACTACTATAACAAGGAGAGATGGCCAGTCCTATATGGGATACTACTACACTATAACAAGGAGAGATGGCCAGTCCTCTATGAGATACTACTACACTATAACAAGGAGAGATGGCCAATCCTATAGGGGATACTACACTATAACAAGGAGAGATGGCCAGTCCTATAGGAGATACTACACTATAACAAGGAGAGATGGCCAGTCCTATAGGAGATACTACACTATAACAAGGAGAGATGGCCAGTCCTATAGGGGATACTACTACACTATAACAAGGAGAGATGGCCAGTCCTATAGGGGATACTACTACACTATAACAAGGAGAGATGGCCAATCCGATAGCACTATAACAAGGAGAGATGGCCAGTCCTATATGGGATACTACACTATAACAAGGAGATATGGCCAGTCCTCTATGGGATACTACTACACTATAACAAGGAGAGATGGCCAGTCCTATAGGAGATACTACTACACTATAACAAGGAGAGATGGCCAGTCCTATAGGAGATACTACTACACTATAACAAGGAGAGATGGCCAGTCCTATAGGAGATACTACTACACTATAACAAGGAGATGGCCAGTCCTATATGAGATACTACACTATAACAAGGAGAGATGGCCAGTCCTATAGGGATACTACTACACTATAACAAGGAGAGAGGGCCAGTCCTATAGGGGATACCACTACACTATAACAAGGAGAGATGGCCAGTCCTATAGGAGATACTACTACACTATAACAAGGAGAGATGGCCAGTCCTATATGGGATACTACTACACTATAACAAGGATACTACTACACTATAACAAGGAGAGATGGCCAGTCCTATATGAGATACCACTACAGTATAACAAGAAGAGAGGGCCAGTCCTATAGGGGATACTACACTATAACAAGGAGAGATGGCCAGTCCTATAGGGGATACTACACTATAACAAGGAGAGATGGCCAGTCCTATAGGGGATACTACACTATAACAAGGAGAGATGGCCAGTCCTATAGGGGATACTACACTATAACAAGGAGAGATGGCCAGTCCTATAGGGGATACTACACTATAACAAGGAGAGATGGCCAGTCCTATAGGGGATACTACTACACTATAACAAGGAGAGATGGCCAGTCCTATATACTACACTATAACAAGGAGAGATGGCCAGTCCTATATGGGATACTACACTATAACAAGGAGAGATGGCCAGTCCTATATGGGATACTACACTATAACAAGGAGAGATGGCCAGTCCTATAGGGGATACTACACTATAACAAGGAGAGATGGCCAGTCCTATATGGGATACTACACTATAACAAGGAGAGATGGCCAGTCCTATAGGAGATACTACACTATAACAAGGAGAGATGGCCAGTCCTATATGGGATACTACACTATAACAAGGAGAGATGGCCAGTCCTATAGGAGATACTACTACACTATAACAAGGAGAGAGGGCCAGTCCTATAGGATACTACTACACTATAACAAGGAGATGGCCAGTCCTATATGGGATACTACACTATAACAAGGAGAGATGGCCAGTCCTATAGGAGATACTACACTATAACAAGGAGAGATGGCCAGTCCTATATGGGATACTACACTATAACAAGGAGAGATGGCCAATCCTATAGGGGATACTACACTATAACAAGGAGAGATGGCCAGTCCTATATGAGATACTACTACACTATAACAAGGAGAGATGGCCAGTCCTATAGGGGATACTACTACACTATAACAAGGAGAGATGGCCAGTCCTATAGGGATACTACTACACTATAACAAGGAGAGATGGCCAGTCCTATAGGAGATACCACTACACTATAACAAGGAGAGATGGCCAGTCCTATATGAGATACTACACTATAACAAGGAGAGATGGCCAGTCCTATAGGGGATACTACACTATAACAAGGAGAGATGGCCAGTCCTATAGGGGATACTACACTATAACAAGGAGAGATGGCCAGTCCTATAGGGGATACTACACTATAACAAGGAGAGATGGCCAGTCCTATATGGGATACTACACTATAACAAGGAGAGATGGCCAATCCTATATGAGATACTACTACACTATAACAAGGAGAGATGGCCAGTCTATAGGAGATACTACTACACTATAACAAGGAGAGATGGCCAGTCCTATAGGAGATACTACTACACTATAACAAGGAGAGATGGCCAGTCCTATAGGAGATACTACTACACTATAACAAGGAGAGATGGCCAGTTCTATAGGAGATACTACACTATAACAAGGAGAGATGGCCAGTCCTATAGGGGATACTACACTATAACAAGGAGAGATGGCCAGTCCTATATGAGATACTACTACACTATAACAAGGAGAGATGGCCAATCCTATAGGGGATACTACACTATAACAAGGAGAGATGGCCAGTCCTATAGGAGATACTACACTATAACAAGGAGAGATGGCCAGTCCTATAGGAGATACTATATATCTTCAACATTATCAGGACAGACAAACCAGACACATGCTCAGGCACACGCTCCTTCAACATTATCAGGACATTTCTCACATCAAAACAAACACAGAATTGTATGTAACCAAATGATTAACAGTACATTTACTACTGATGACATACTGAACATAATGGGGAATTGATGACAAAATTGTAAATAAAAGGGAAATCACACAATGAATCAATGAATGTGAGAGATTTGGCAGGAGACAGCAGAGCTACACTCATTCTCCCACAGACTGAACCCCCACCTTTCTGGAGAGAGACTGGCCAAAATCTTCACCCCCCCCCCCATTCTGGAGAGAGACTGGCCAAAATCTTCACCCCAACCCATTCTGGAGAGAGACTGGCCAAAATCTTCACCCCCATTCTGGAGAGAGACTGGCCAAAATCTTCACACCCCCCCATTCTGGAGAGAGACTGGCCAAAATCTTCACCCCCCCAGTCTGGAGAGAGAATGGCCAAAATCTTCACCCCCATTCTGGAGAGAGACTGGCCAAAATTTTCACCCCCCCATTCTGGAGTGAGACTGGCCAAAATCTTCACCCCCATTCTGGAGAGAGACTGGCCAAAATCTTCACGCCCCCACCCGCCATTCTGGAGGGAGACTGGCCAAAATTTTCACCCCCCCCCCCCAGTCTGGAGAGACTGGCCAAAACCCCCCATTCTGGAGAGACTGGCAGAATCTTCCCCCAATTCTGGAGAGAGATGGCCAAAATCTTCACCCCCCCCATTCTGGAGAGACTGGCCAAAATCTCACCCTCCCATTATGGAGCGAGACTGGCCAAAATCTTCACCCCCCATTCTGGAGAGAGACTGGCCAAAATCTTCACCCCCCCATTCTGGAGAGAGACTGGCCAAAATCTTCACCCTCCCATTATTGAGCGAGACTGGCCAAAATCTTCACCCCCCCATTCTGGAGAGACTGGCCAAAATCTTCACCCCCCCCCATTCTGGAGAGACTGGCCAAAATCTTCACCCTCCCATTATGGAGCGAGACTTGCCAAAATCTTCACCACCTCCCCCCATTCTGGAGAGAGACTGGCCAAAATCTTCACCCCCCCATTCTGGAGAGAGACTGGCCAAAATCTTCACCCCCCCCATTCTGGAGAGACTGGCCAAAATCTTCACCCCCCCCCATTCTGGAGTGAGACTGGCCGAAATCCTCACCCTCCCATTATTGAGCGAGACTGGCCAAAATCTTCACCCCCCATTCTGGAATGGCCAAAATCTTCACCCCCCCCCCCATTCTGGAGAGAGACTGGCCAAAATCTTCACCCCCCATTCTGGAGTGAGACTGGCAAAAAACTTCACGCCCCACCCCCGTTCTGGAGAGAGGCTGGTCAAAATCTTCACCCCCCCATTCTGGAGAGAGACTGGCCAAAATCTTCACCACCCCCCATTCTGGAGAGAGACTGGCCAAATCTTCACCCCCCCATATTCTGGAGTGAGACTGGCCAAAATTCTTCTGGAGAGAGACTGGCCAAAATCTTCACCCCCCCGTTCTGGAGAGAGACTGGTCAAAATCTTCACCCCCCCCCCATTCTGGAGAGAGACTGGCCAAAATCTTCACCCCCCATTCTGGAGAGAGACTGGCCAAAATCTTCACACCCCCCCCATTCTGGAGAGACTGGCCAAAATCTTCACCCCCCACCATTCTGGAGAGAAACTGGCCAAAATCTTCACCCCCCCATTCTGGAGAGAGACTGGCCAAAATCTTCACCCCCCCCATTCTGGAGTGAGACTGGCAAAAAACTTCACGCCCCCCCTGGAGAGAGGCTGGTCAAAATCTTCACCCCCCATTCTGGAGAGAGACTGGCCAAAATCTTCACCCCCCCCATTCTGGAGAGAGACTGGCCAAAATCTTCACCCCCCCCATTCTGGAGTGAGACTGGCCAAAATCTTCACTCCCCCATTCTGGAGAGAGACTGGCCAAAATCCTTCCCCCATTCTGGAGAGAGACTGGCCAAAATCCTCACCCTCCCATTATGGAGAGAGACTGGCCAAAATCTTCACCCCCATTCTGGAGAGAGACTGGCCAAAATCCTCACCCTCCCATTATGGAGAGAGACTGGCCAAAATCTTCACCCCCCCATTCTGGAGAGAGACTGGCCAAAATCTTCCCCCCCATTCTGGAGAGAGACTGGCCAAAATCTTCACCCCTCCCCCCATTCTGGAGTGAGACTGGCAAAAAACTTCACCCCCCATTCTGGAGAGAGACTGGCCAAAATCTTCACCCTCCCATTATGGAGCGAGACTTGCCAAAATCTTCACCACCTCCCCCATTCTGGAGAGAGACTGGCCAAAATCTTCACCCCCCATTCTGGAGAGAGACTGGCCAAAATCTTCACCCCCCCATTCTGGAGAGAGACTGGCCAAAATCTTCACCCCCCATTCTGGAGTGAGACTGGCCAAATCCTCACCCTCCCATTATTGAGCGAGACTGGCCAAAATCTTCACCCCCCATTCTGGAGAGACTGGCCAAAATCTTCACCCCCCCATTCTGGAGAGAGACTGGCCAAAATCTTCACCCCCCCCCATTCTGGAGTGAGACTGGCAAAAACTTCACGCCCCACCCCCGTTCTGGAGAGAGGCTGGTCAAAATCTTCACCCCCCATTCTGGAGAGACTGGCCAAAATCTTCACCACCCCCCCCCCCCATTCTGGAGAGACTGGCCAAATCTTCACCCCCCCCCATATTCTGGAGTGAGACTGGCCAAAATCTTCACCCCCCCCCCATTCTGGAGAGACTGGCCAAAATCTTCACCCCCCCGTTCTGGAGAGAGACTGGTCAAAATCTTCACCCCCCCCCATTCTGGAGAGAGACTGGCCAAAATCTTCACCCCCCCCCATTCTGGAGAGAGACTGGCCAAAATCTTCACCCCCCCCCATTCTGGAGAGAGACTGGCCAAAATCTTCACCCCCCATTCTGGAGAGAAACTGGCCAAAATCTTCACCCCCCCATTCTGGAGAGACTGGCCAAAATCTTCACCCCCCATTCTGGAGTGAGACTGGCAAAAAACTTCACGCCCCCCCCCCCCGTTCTGGAGAGAGGCTGGTCAAAATCTTCACCCCCCCATTCTGGAGAGACTGGCCAAAATCTTCACCCCCCATTCTGGAGAGAGACTGGCCAAAATCTTCACCCCCCCCCCCATTCTGGAGTGAGACTGGCCAAAATCTTCACTCCCCCATTCTGGAGAGACTGGCCAAAATCCTCACGCCCCCTCCCCCATTCTGGAGAGAGACTGGCCAAAATCCTCACCCTCCCATTATGGAGAGAGACTGGCCAAAATCTTCACCCCCCATTCTGGAGAGAGACTGGCCAAAATCCTCACCCTCCCATTATGGAGAGAGACTGGCCAAAATCTTCACCCCCCCATTCTGGAGAGAGACTGGCCAAAATCTTCACCCCCCCATTCTGGAGAGACTGGCC
>NW_027015805.1:199531-259531 GCF_036934945.1 Oncorhynchus masou masou
TCTACAGGACAACCCTGCTACACTACAGGACCATCCTGCTACACTACAGCACCATCCTGCTATACTACAGGACCATCCTGCTACACTACAGGACCATCCTGCTACACTACAGCCCCATCCTGCTACACTACAGGACCATCCTGCTACACTACAGGACCATCCTGCTGCACTACAGCCCCATCCTGCTACTCTACAGGACCATCCTGCTACACTACAGCACCATCCTGCTACACTACAGGACCATCCTGCTACACTACAGCACCATCCTGCTACTCTTCAGGACCATCCTGCTACACTACAGCACCATCCTGCTACACTACAGGACCATCCTGCTACACTACAGGACCATCCTGCTACACTACAGGACCATCCTGCTACTCTACAGGACCATCCTGCTACTCTACAGGACCATCCTGCTACTCTACAGGACCATCCTGCTACTCTACAGGACCATCCTGCTACAATACAGGACCATCCTGCTACTCTACAGGACCATCCTGCTACACTACAGCACCATCCTGCTACTCTACAGGACCATCCTGCTACACTACAGCACCATCCTGACTACAGGACCATCCTGCTACTACAGGACCATCCTGCTACACTACAGGACCATCCTGCTACTCTACAGGACCATCCTGCTACACTACAGGACCATCCTGCTACACTACAGGACCATCCTGCTACTCTACAGCACCATCCTGCTACACTACAGGACCATCCTGCTACACTACAGGACCATCCTGCTACACTACAGGACCATCCTGCTACAGCACCATCCTGCTACTCTACAGGACCATCCTGCTACACTACAGGACCATCCTGCTACACTACAGGACCATCCTGCTACTCTACAGGACCATCCTGCTACACTACAGCACCATCCTGCTACACTACAGGACCATCCTGCTACTCTACAGGACCATCCTGCTACACTACAGGACCATCCTGCTACTCTACAGGACCATCCTGCTACTCTACAGGACCATCCTGCTACACTACAGGATCATCCTGCTACACTACAGCACCATCCTGCTACTCTACAGGACCATCCTGCTACTCTACAGGACCATCCTGCTACTCTACAGGACCATCCTGCTACTCTACAGGACCATCCTGCTACACTACAGGACCATCCTGCTACACTACAGACCATCCTGCTACTCTACAGGACCATCCTGTTACACTACAGGACCATCCTGCTACACTACACGACCATCCTGCTACTCTACAGGACCATCCTGCTACACTACATGACCATCCTGCTACACTACAGCACCATCCTGCTACAGTACAGGACCATCCTGCTACACTACATGACCATCCTGCTACACTACAGCACCATCCTGCTACAGTACAGCACCATCCTGCTACTCTACAGGACCATCCTGCTACACTACAGGACCATCCTGCTACACTACAGGACCATCCTGCTACACTACAGGACCATCCTGCTACACTACAGCACCATCCTGCTACTCTACAGGACCATCCTGTTACACTACAGGACCATCCTGCTACACTACACGACCATCCTGCTACTCTACAGGACCATCCTGCTACACTACATGACCATCCTGCTACACTACAGCACCATCCTGCTACAGTACAGGACCATCCTGCTACACTACAGGACCATCCTGCTACACTACAGCACCATCCTGCTACACTACATGACCATCCTGCTACACTACAGCACCATCCTGCTACAGTACAGGACCATCCTGCTACTCTACAGGACCATCCTGCTACTCTACAGGACCATCCTGCTACTCTACAGCACCATCCTGCTACACTACAGCACCATCCTGCTACTCTACAGGACCATCCTGCTACTCTACAGCACCATCCTGCTACTCTACAGGACCATCCTGCTACACTACAGGACCATCCTGCTACTCTACAGGACCATCCTGCTACACTACAGGACCATCCTGCTACACTACAGGACCATCCTGCTACTCTACAGGACCATCCTGCTACTCTGCAGGACCATCCTGCTACAATACAGGACCATCCTGCTACTCTACAGGACCATCCTGCTACACTGCACCATCCTGCTACACTACAGGACCATCCTGCTACACTACAGCACCATCCTGCTACACTACAGGACCATCCTGCTACACTACAGGACCATCCTGCTACACTACAGCACCATCCTGCTACTCTACAGGACCATCCTGCTACTCTACAGGACCATCCTGCTACACTACAGGACCATCCTGCTACTCTACAGGACCATCCTGCTACACTACAGGACCATCCTGCTACACTACAGGACCATCCTGCTACTCTACAGCACCATCCTGCTACAGTACAGGACCATCCTGCTACACTACAGGACCATCCTGCTACACTACAGGACCATCCTGCTACTCTACAGCACCATCCTGCTACTCTACAGGACCATCCTGCTACACTACAGGACCATCCTGCTACACTACAGGACCATCCTGCTACTCTACAGGACCATCCTGCTACACTACAGCACCATCCTGCTACTCTACAGGACCATCCTGCTACACTACAGCACCATCCTGCTACACTACAGGACCATCCTGCTACTCTACAGGACCATCCTGCTACACTACAGGACCATCCTGCTACTCTACAGGACCATCCTGCTACTCTACAGGACCATCCTGCTACTCTACAGGACCATCCTGCTACACTACAGGACCATCCTGCTACACTACAGCACCATCCTGCTACTCTACAGGACCATCCTGCTACTCTACAGGACCATCCTGCTACACTACAGCACCATCCTGCTACACTACAGGACCACCCTGCTACTCTACAGGACCATCCTGCTACACTACAGGACCATCCTGCTACTCTACAGCACCATCCTGCTACACTACAGCACCATCCTGCTACACTACAGCACCATCCTGCTACACTACAGGACCACCCTGCTACTCTACAGGACCATCCTGCTACTCTACAGCACCATCCTGCTACTCTACAGGACCATCCTGCTACACTACAGGACCATCCATCAGCACCATCCTGCTACACTAGAGGACCATCCTGCTACACTACAGCACCATCCTGCTACACTACAGCACCATCCTGCTACACTACAGGACCATCCTGCTACACTACAGGACCATCCTGCTACTCTACAGGACCATCCTGCTACACTACAGGACCACCCTGCTACTCTACAGGACCATCCTGCTACTCTACAGGACCATCCTGCTACACTACAGGACCATCCTGCTACACTACAGGACCATCCTGCTACTCTACAGCACCATCCTGCTACTCTACAGGACCATCCTGCTACACTACAGGACCATCCTGCTACTCTACAGGACCATCCTGCTACTCTACAGGACCATCCTGCTACACTACAGGACCATCCTGCTACACTACAGCACCATCCTGCTACACAACAGCACCATCCTGCTACACTACAGGACCATCCTGCTACACTACAGGACCATCCTGCTACACTACAGGACCATCCTGCTACTCTACAGGACCATCCTGCTACACTCATTCTCCCACAGACTGAACCCCCCCTCACCAGGTGTTAACCTCCAACATCCCACAACCCATCTCACCCCACCCTGCCTGACACTATGAAAGGGCCCTAGCCGACAGGAATGAATATAATATATAATCCACTCAATATCAATATCCACTCAATATATAATAGTATTATATATACATATATATATAATACTATATATAATAATATATAATACTATTATATATTGAGTGGATATTGATATTGAGTGGATTATATATTATATATATATATAATACTCTCTGTTTGGCTGGTAGCAAACAAGTGGTCACCGGGGGCAAGGTTAGACGCCCAATTCATTGTGGAGTATGTTTTGGTTCTGTGGGGAAGACTTGTGGTGTTAAAGTGTGTGTGTGTGTGTGTGTGTGTGTGTGTGTGTGTGTGTGTGTGTGTGTGTGTGTGTGTGTGTGTGTGTGTGTGTGTGTGTGTGTGTGTGTGTGTGTGTGTGTGTGTGTGTGTGTGTGTGTGTGTGTGTGTGTGTGTGTGTGTGAGAGAGTGAGAGAGAGAGAGAGAGACGAGAGACGAGAGACAAGAGAAAGAGAGAGAGAGAGAGACAAGAGAGAGAGAGAGACAAGAGAGAGAGACAAGAGAGAGAGAGAGAGAAGAGAGACAAGAGAGAGAGAGAGACAAGAGAGAGAGAGACAAGAGAGAGGGCCAGAGAGAGAGGGACAGAGAGAGAGAGAGAGAGAGACGAGAGAGAGAGAGAGACAAGAGAGAGAGAGACAAGAAAGAGAGAGAGACAAGAGAGAGGGATAGAGGGACAGAGAGAGAGAGACAAGAGAGAGAGACAAGAGAGAGAGAGAGACAGAAGAGAGAGAGACAGAAGAGAGCGATAGAGTGAGTGTTTGAACCAAATCAAATATCCAAATTCTGTTTTGGGTGGTGAGTGGGTGGTGTTTGAGTGGCGAGTGGAGGAAGGTAGAGGGAAGGAGGGCGAGAGAGAGGGAGGGAGGGAAGCAGGGAGGTAAGGAGGGAGTGAAGGGGGTAAGGAAGGAGGTAGAGGGAGAGAGAGAGAGGGAGGGAGGCTTGTATCAGGTAAAGGTAGCATGCTTGTGTAAGGTTGTCCACAGATGGGGGTGTATCTTAACCCATCTATCTCCGCTGATAACCAAAGGCCAGTTACAGGGAGAGGGAAATGTCACATTACATCACAATGGAAACTTTCAAAAACGTGTTCCACTTTGTAATTGATGTTGTTGCTGACCTGAAGAGAAAAGTCCCACAACTTCTCAGTGAACTAATGAAGATGGAAAGGTTGTCGCATAGAAAGCTATGGACGGGTTATTTTAAATAAGGCTATTTTTTTTAAATGTATTTAGACATTGTTACATACAAGGATACACCATGACGTTTATTACTTTTTATTGATTTAATAAATCAAACTTTTCAATGTAGTTTTTATGATGTGCCCCCATTTGAATACTGGTAGACTGCTGTTGTGTAGCTTGCTGTTAACCAAACAGAATCCACTCTGCCTAACTAGTCTAAAATAATCCAATCTCTCTAACTAGTCTAAAATAATCCACTCTGCCTAACTAGTTTAAAATAATCCAATCTCTCTAACTATTCTAAAATAATCCATTCTGCCTAACTAGTGTAAAATAATCCATTCTCTCTAACTAGTCTAAAATAATCCACTCTGCCTAACTAGTCTAAAATAATCCATTCTGCCTAACTAGTATAAAATAATCCACTCTGCCTAACTAGTCTAAAATAATCCACACTGCCTAACAAAACAGAATCCATTCTGCCTAACTAGTATAAAATAATCCACTCTGCCTAACTAGTCTAAAATAATCCACTCTGCCAAACTAGTCTAAAATAATCCACTCTGTCTAACTGGTCTAACAGAATCCATTCTGCCTAACTAGTCTAAAATAATCCACTCTGCCTAACAAGTATAAAATAATCCACTCTGCCTAACTAGTCTAAAATAATCCACTCTGCCTAACTAGTATAAAATAATTGTAACGGCGTTCTTCGTTTGTCGAAAGAAAGTCGGACCGAAATGCAGCGTGTTGGTTAGTCATGTTCTTTAATGGAACAAATGACGATACACGAAATAACTTATAAATACAAAAAACAACAAAACGGAACGTGAAACCTACTACAGCCTATCTGGTGAACACTACACAGAGACAGGAACAATCACCCACGAAATACAAAGTGAAACCCAGGCTACCTAAATACGGTTCCCAATCAGAGACAACGAGAATCACCTGACTCTGATTGAGAACCGCCTCAGGCAGCCAAACCTATGCAACACACCCCTAATCAACCACAATCCCAATAACTAAAAAACCCCATTAAGAAATACAACAAACATAAACCCATGTCACACCCTGGCCTGACCAACTAATTAACTAAAACACAAAATACTAAGACCAAGGCGTGACAATAATCCACTCTGACTAACTAGTCTAAAATAATCCACTCAGCCAAACAAACAGAATCCACTCATGGAAAAATGGCTAAAAATATCAGCCTGCCTGCCCTTTTCCTTTCCCTGGTATGAGTGTGACTGTGTCTGAGTGTGTGTGTGTGTGTGTGTGTCTGAGTGTGTGTGTGTGTGTGCGTGTGTGTGTCTGAGTGTGTGTGTGTGTGTGTGTGTGTGTGTGTGTGTGTGTGTGTGTGTGTGTGTGTGTGTGTGTGTGTGTGTGTGTGTGTGTGTGTGACTGTGTCTGAGTGTGTGTGTGTGTGTGTGTGTGTGTGTGTGTGTGTGTGTGTGTGTGTGTGTGTGTGTGTGTGTGTGTGTGTGTGTGTGTGTGTGTGTGTGTGTGTCTGAGTGTGTGTGTGTGTGTGTGTGTGTGTGTGTGTGTGTGTGTCTGCGTGTGTGTGTGACTGTGTCTGTGTGTGTGTGTGTGTGTGTGTGTGTGTGTGTGTGTGTGTGTGTGTGTGTGTGTGTGTGTGTGTGTGTGTGTGTGTGTGTGTGTGTGTGTGTGTGTGTGTGTGTGTGTGTGTGTGTGTGTGTGTGTGTGTGTGTGTGTGTGTGTGTGTGTGTGTGTGTGTGTGTGTGTGTGTGTGTGTATAAGCTCGTCCTAACCAAGGACGTTTTAATACACCCAGCAGAAAACAATTCCCCCTCTGAAATGAGTTCCCGGACAATGGAGTCAACACAGACGTACAAAACGTTCACGATCCCATCTCCTCTCACTTTATTTATCCCTGCTTCTTCCTCATTTACCGTCTCGCTCTCTTCCTTTAAAGTGTGTGTTTGTGTGTGTGTGTCTGTTTGTCTCAGTCACCAGATCACAACCCAATTGAACACTTACGGGAAGATTCTAGAGCGACGACTGAGACATTTTCACCACCATCAACAAAACACCAAATGATGGAATTTTTTCATGGAAGAATAATGTCACAATAGCATTCCAGACACTTGTGGAATCTCCACCAAGCCCCGTTGAAGCTGTTCTGTCCTATTAAGACACTTTACGTTGGTGTTTCCTTTATTCTGGCAGTTACCCATAAATATATCTGTTATTATTATAATACTATTGTATGTAATGTGATCTACGATAACCCATCCGATGTCACGCCGACTCATTGTTGGGGAAAAAGACAAAATGCTACAACAACAAGAAATGTTGTGTGTAAAATGTTGGATACTTTTCAACACTGTAATGTAAAACTATTGTATTAATACTTAAGGAAAAAAACTTAATTTCAAATGGCTTTTTTAAAGTTAGCTAGCATGTCAATTGTGAAATCGCTAGCTCAAACTTCCCTTCCCTGAGAGTGTCGCATCTGAATTGACCCATTTGAGGTAACATACTACAGATGAATGAAATCAGGATCGCTAAAACAAAACAATTAGGTAGCTAGCAAGTTAGAAATGTAGCAGAATGTAGTTATGAATACAAGTGGGTTGGATTTTTCACATAGTCTTCCGATGTTGCTTGATCAGCGTGTCGGCCTATTGGCTAATAGAGCAGACCGTAGAATTCTAATAATAAGAGTTATATACAGTTAGTTGAAGCACGGTGGTGGCAGCGTCACGTCTGGAGGAAACCTGGCACCATCCCTACGGTGAAGCACGGTGGTGGCAGCATCACGTCTAGAGGAAACCTGGCACCATCCCTACGGTGAAGCATGGTGGTGGCAGCGTCACGTCTGGAGGAAACCTGGCACCATCCCTAAAGTGAAGCACGGTGGTGGCAGCGTCACGTCTGGAGGAAACCTGGCACCATCCCTACGGTGAAGCACGGTGGTGGCAGCATCACGTCTAGAGGAAACCTGGCACCATCCCTACGGTGAAGCACGGTGGTGGCAGCGTCACGTCTGGAGGAAACCTGGCACCATCCCTACAGTGAAGCACGGTGGTGGCAGCGTCACATCTGGAGGAAACCTGGCACCATCCCTACGGTGAAGCACGGTGGTGGCAGCATCACGTCTGGAGGAAACCTGGCACCATCCCTACGGTGAAGCACGGTGGTGGCAGCGTCACGTCTGGAGGAAACCTGGCACTATCCCTACGGTTTTATACACTTAGTGTATGTCGTTCTCTAATTCTCGCAAAAAAAGTTTCTTAGATGGACTACATATTGATTTATTGGATGGTTCTCTGCCTATAAACATCTGGGCTTTTGAATTGACAAGGATTTAACATAAAAACATACCGATGAGCTAAGATAAATTAAATAATAAGATAAGTTAATAAGTTAATAAGCTAAGATTTAAAGTGGGCTTCCTTTTTTAGAACTATATTGTCAGGATTTGGCCAGGGTTGTTCCGGGTTTTGGTCACTAGATGCCCCCATTGTGCTTTTTGACCTTATGTTTTTTCCCTTGTTCCCCATTATTATTTGCACCTGTGCCTCGTTTACCCTGATTGTATTTAAACCCTTAGTTTCCCTCAGTTCTGTGCTCTGTGTTTGTATGTTAGCACCCAGCCCTAGTGTTCTGTGTATTCTTGTCGATTCCGGTGGATGCTCTTGTGGAATTCTGTTTTTGTTTTTGAGTATCTCTTGAGGCTTTTTTGTGCTATTCCTACCACCTTTTGGATTTGCCATTTTTGTATTTAAGGACTTCTCCTTTTTACTTTATTAAATACACCGTCTTAAGTACTGCTGTGTCTGTCTCATCTTCTGGGTTCTGCTGACTATTCGTGGCTCAGTTGGTTAAGTGACTGTTTCTCACTCCGGAGACCCAGGTTCGTAACCGGGTCCTGACAGAAACACAGAGCCAAAAATGAACCCAGAGGCAGCCAGTTCCCAGGACCTTTTTGCCATGCTGTCCCACCACCAGGAGACTGTCCAACGCCACGAAGCCGCCCTGGTTCAGCAAGAGGCCTTAATGGCTAGACATTGTCATCTTCTGTCGGAGATGCTGACTTCCATTAAGCAAATATCTGATCGTCTTACCCCGGCAACAGTTCCCGTCCCAGTACCTCAGATTCACGTACCCATGGCAGTTAACCCCCTGGCTGAACCTCGTCTTCAACCTCCCCAACGGTTCTCAGGTGATCCAAGTGCTTGTAAAGGGTTTCTCACCCAATGTTCTCTCTCCTTTGAGCTGCAACCCTCGTCGTTTCCCACCGACCGGTCTAAGATCTCTTATATCATCACCCTGCTGTCGGAAAAAGCCCTGGCCTGGGCTACTGCTGTGTGGGATGCCCATAGTTCCTGCTGTGCCAGCTACTCTGCCTTTGCTGAGGAATTCAAACACGTGTTTCAAGGCCCAAGCAGTGGTTCTGACTCAGCCAAACAGCTCCTGACTCTCCACCAAGGTTGGCGCAGCGTGACGGACTATGCCATCCAGTTCCGCACGGTGGCAGCAGCAAGTGGCTGGAACAACGAGGCGCTCATGGTGTGCTTTCTGAAAGGCCTTTCCGACACTATCCAAGATGAACTGGCCACTCGGGAACCACCGGACAATCTCGAGTCCCTGATCAAGTTGGCCTCACGCATTGACCATCGTCTGAGAGAGAGAGAACTCAACCGTAGACCTCTAGCCCCTATCAGTCCCAGTTCCGAGTCCCCACCTTTATCCTCGCTGGCTCCATCGGAACCCATGCAGATTGGACGCATCTCCCAGGCTGAGAGAGACCGCCGGATGAAGGAGCGACGCTGTCTATATTGCGGCAAACCGGGCCATTTCCGTTCCACGTGTCCCGGGCTCCAGGGAAACGCTCTGTCCCGTACAGACCGGGGGGAACTGTAACGGGAAACATAACCTCCTCCCATCCGTCCAACTCCCGTCTGCTCATTCCAGTCACCCTCTCCTGGGACAACCACAAGCTTCACCTTCAAGCCTTGGTAGACTCTGGAGCCGCAGGTAACTTCATGGATGGTGTCTGGGCGAAGGAGAATGGCGTTCCCTCTGAACCTCTAAGTGAACCCATGAGGGTCACTACATTGGATGGAAGCCCTTTGGGATCTGGACTTGTCACTCATGTCACTACCTCCTTGCGACTTTCAGTTTCACAACACCAGGAATTGATGAACTTTCATTTGATCTCCTGTTCCGAGTTCCCTCTCGTCCTTGGATACCCCTGGCTTCACAGCCATAACCCTCACATCGACTGGTCTGTGGGCACTATCAAGCAGTGGGGTCCTACGTGCCAAGCTAATTGTATTTTCCAGAATTCCCCGAGTTCTACTCCCGAGTCTTTAGAATCCATCGACCTGACCCGAGTTCCCGAGTGTTACCATGACCTCAAACTGGTGTTTAGCAAACAGAGGGCCACCATGCTACCACCCCATAGACCTTACGATTGCCCCATCGACCTGTTTCCGGGCACTTGCCCCCAGGGGTCGGATCTTTTCCCTATCTCCACCCGAACGAGCTGCTATGGATACCTACATCAAGGACGCTCTGGAAGCAGGCCTCATGCGTCCATCCACCTCCCCCGGCGGGAGCAGGGTTTTTCTTTGTGGCCAAGAAAGACGGTGGATTACGTCCTTGCATCGACTACCGGGGACTCAATGCCATAACCGTCCGTAACCGTTACCCGCTACCCCTTATGGCCACAGCCTTCGAGCTGCTCCAGGAAGCAGTTGTTTTCACTAAGCTTGACCTGCGGAACGCATACCATCTTGTGCGGATCAGACCTGGTGACGAGTGGAAGACCGCTTTCAACACGCCTACTGGTCACTATGAATACTTGGTGATGCCCTTCGGCCTGACCAACGCCCCAGCGGTGTTCCAAGCGCTCATAAACGATGTGCTTAGGGATATGCTTAACATATTTGTGTTCGTTTACTTGGATGACATCCTCATCTTTTCGAGCTCCCTTCAAGAACACACTAAGCATGTCAGACAAGTACTCAAACGCCTCCTGGACAGCCATCTGTACGTTAAGCCGGAAAAATGTGAATTCCATTCATCCCGAGTACAATTCCTGGGATTTGTAGTGGAACCCGGTCGAGTCCAAATGGACCCCAGGAAGGTAGGGGCGGTAGCGGATTGGCCCACCCCCAAATCCGTTCAGGAAGTTCAGCGTTTCCTGGGCTTCACAAACTTCTACCGCAAGTTCATCAAGAACTTCAGCTTGGTGGCAGCCCCTCTCTCAGCTTTAACCAAGGGTGGCAATGCAAGGTTTTTGTGGGGAAGAGAAGCTGAGACGGCCTTCCAAGGACTCAAGCAGCGCGTTCTCTCTGCTCCCATCCTGATACTACCGACTACGGATGAACCATTTGTGGTGGAGGTAGACGCATCAGAGGTTGGTGTTGGAGCTGTCCTGTCTCAGAGGGGTGAAGACAAGAAGCTTCATCCGTGCGCTTTCTTCTCACACCGGCTTACCCCGACTGAGAGGAACTACGATGTGGGGGATCGTGAACTCCTAGCGGTTTAGATGGCATTGAAGGAATGGAGACACTGGCTCGAGGGGGCTTCTCACCCGTTTCAAGTGCTTACGGACCACAAAAATCTGGAGTATATCCAGCAGGCGAAGCGGTTGAACTCTAGACAAGCTAGATGGTCTCTTTTCTTCAATCGATTCCAGTTTATCCTCACCTATCGGCCCGGGTCGAAGAATCTCAAACCGGATGCCCTGTCCCGAGTCTACGCTCCTGCCATTCGAGATGACACGGACATGCCTGTCCTTCCTGCTGCTAAGATTGTGGCTCCGATCTCGTGGCAAGTTGAGGATACCGTGAGACGTGCTCAAGCTAGCGAACCGGACCCGAAAGGAGGTCCTGCCAATCGGTTGTTTGTCCCCAAGGCAGTGAGGACTCAGGTCCTTCTGTGGGGGCACTCCTCTCGCCTCACCTGTCATCCGGGCGTAGGTCGCACCTTGGAGTTCATCCAGCGTAAGTTCTGGTGGCCTACCATAAGAGAAGACGTTGCCACTTTCGTCAATGCCTGTCCCGTGTGCTGCCAGGGCAAATCTTTTCACCTCCGCCCTCAAGGACTCCTTCACCCTTTACCTGTTCCCCACAGACCCTGGTCCCATATCTCATTGGACTTTATTACTGGACTTCCTCCATCCCATGGCAATACTACTATCTTAGTCATAATCGACAGGTTTTCAAAGGCGGCCAGGTTCGTCCCTCTGACTAAGTTACCTTCTGCCAAGGAAACGGCTGAGTTGGTAATTAATCATGTGTTCCAAGTCTTCGGCATTCCTCAAGATATGGTTTCTGACAGAGGTCCCCAGTTCGCCTCAAGGTTTTGGAAGGCCTTCTGCCAACTCATGGGGGCTTCTGCCAGTCTATCTTCAGGGTACCATCCGGAGTCCAACGGCCAAACAGAGAGGATGAATCAAGAGCTGGAAACCACCCTCCGATGTATGACTCGTGACAACCCGTCCACATGGTCATCCTTTATTGTTTGGGCCGAATACGCGCACAACACCTTGCGTTCCTCCTCCACTGGTATGTCCCCGCACGAGTGTCAGTTTGGCTATGCTCCTCCATTGTTCCCGGACCAGGAGGCAGAAGTCAGAGTGCCTTCAGCCTTGAAGTTCGTCAGACGCTGTCGGCTTATGTGGAGGAAGACCCGTCTTAATCTTATGCGTTCCTCACAGAGGTACCAACAACAAGCCAATAGACGTCGCCGTCCCGGGCCTACCCTGCGCCCCGGCCAGAGAGTCTGGCTCTCCACAAGAGACTTACCTCTACGGGTGGAGTCTCGCAAGCTGTCCCAAAAATACATCGGTCCCTTCAAGGTTGCCAGGAGAGTTAACCCAGTTTCTTATCGCCTACACTTACCCAGATCCCTTAAGATTAATCCCACATTTCACATTTCATTGTTAAAACCTGTTGTTTTTCTCCCCTTGTCCCGGCAGACAGACCTCCCCCTCCGCCTCGTGTCATTGGAGGCCAGCCGGCTTATACCGTCCATCGGATACTGGATTCCCGCCGGGTGCAGCGGTCCTGGCAGTATCTGGTGGACTGGGAAGGCTACGGTCCCGAGGAGCGCTCCTGGGTTCCTGCCAAAGACATCCTGGACCCTGACCTCATTCGTCAGTTCAGGGCCCTCCACCCTGAGAGAGCTGGTAGGAACGTCAGGAGCCGTTCCTAGGGGGGATTCTGTCAGGATTTGGCCAGGGTTGTTCCGGGTTTTGGTCACTAGATGCCCCCATTGTGCTTTTTGACCTTATGTTTTTTCCCTTGTTCCCCATTATTATTTGCACCTGTGCCTCGTTTACCCTGATTGTATTTAAACCCTTAGTTTCCCTCAGTTCTGTGCTCTGTGTTTGTATGTTAGCACCCAGCCCTAGTGTTCTGTGTATTCTTGTCGATTCCGGTGGATGCTCTTGTGGAATTCTGTTTTTGTTTTTGAGTATCTCTTGAGGCTTTTTTGTGCTATTCCTACCACCTTTTGGATTTGCCATTTTTGTATTTAAGGACTTCTCCTTTTTACTTTATTAAATACACTGTCTTAAGTACTGCTGTGTCTGCCTCATCTCCTGGGTTCTGCTGACTATTCGTGGCTCAGTTGGTTAAGTGACTGTTTCTCACTCCGGAGACCCAGGTTCGTAACCGGGTCCTGACACATATCTTGCCTTTCCCTAAACAGCAGGATGCAGATTGTCAACGTTCCTACCAGCTCTTGATTGCACAATTTTCCAAATGCAGCAGCCAACTTAAACTCTTAAGCACTTGATTGACGTCTACCATAGCATCATTCGTTTTATCACAGGTGACAGTTTTAATACTCCCCATACTGTATTTATTTATTTATCTTGCTCCTTTGCACCCCAGTATCTCTACTTGCACATTCATCTTCTGCACATCTACCACTCCAGTGTCTAATTGCTATATAGTATTTACTTCTCCACCATGGCCTATTTATGGCCAAACCTCCCTTATCTTTCCTCATTTACTGTATATAGATTTTCTTCTACTGTATTATTGACTGTGTGTTTGTTTTACTTCATGTGCAACTCTGTGTTGTTGTTTGTGTCGCACTGCTTTGCGCTATCTTGGCCAGGTCGCAGTTATGAATGAGAACTTTTTCTCAACTAGTCTACCTGGTTAAATAAAGGTGTTCTCAACTAGCCTACCTGGTTAAATAAAGGTGTTCTCAACTAGCCTACCTGGTTAAATAAAGGTGTTCTCAACTAGCCTACCTGGTTAAATAAAGGTGTTCTCAACTAGCCTACCTGGTTAAATAAAGGTGTTCTCAACTAGCCTACCTCGTGAAATAAAGGTGTTCTCAACTAGCCTACCTCGTGAAATAAAGGTGTTCTCAAATAGCCTACCTGGTTAAATAAAGGTTTTCTCAACTGGCCTACCTGGTTAAATAAAGGTGTTCTCAACTAGCCTACCTGGTTAAATAAGGTGTTCTCAACTAGCCTACCTGGTTAAATAAGGTGTTCTCAACTAGCCTACCTGGTTAAATAAAGGTGTTCTCAACTAGCCTACCTGGTTAAATAAAGGTGTTATCAACTGGCCTACCTGGCTAAATAAAGGTGTTCTCAACTTGCATACCTGGTTAAATAAAGGTGTAAACAACTAGCCTACCTGGTTAAATAAAGGTGTTCTCAACTAGCCTACCTGGTTAAATAAAGGTGTTCTCAACTAGTCTACCTGGTTAAATAAACGTGTTCTCAACTAGCCTACCTGGTTAAATAAATGTGTTCTCAACTACCCTACCTGGTTAAATAAAGGTGTTCTCAACTGGCCTACTTGCTTAAATAAAGGTGTCCTCAACTAGTCTACCTGGTTAAATAAAGGTATTCTCAACTAGCCTACCTGGTTAAATAAAGGTGTTCTCAACTAGTCTACCTGGTTAAATAAAGGTGTTCTCAACTAGCCTACTTGATTAAATAAAGGTGTTCTCAACTAGCCTACCTGGTTAAATAAAGGTTTTCTCAACTGGCCTACCTGCTTAAATAAAGGTGTTCTCAACTAGCCTACCTGGTTAAATAAAGGTGTTCTCAACTAGTCTACCTGGTTAAATAAATGTGTTCTCAACTAGCCTACCTGGTTAAATAAAGGTGTTCTCAACTAGCCAACATGGTTAAATAAAGGTGTTCTCAACTAGTCTACCTGGTTAAATAAACGTGTTCTCAACTAGGCTACCTGGTTAAATAAAGGTGTTCTCAACTAGCCTACCTGGTTAAATAAAGGTGTTCTCAACTAGCCTACCTGGTTAAATAAAGGTGTTCTCAACTAGCCTACCTGGTTAAATAAAGGTGTTCTCAACTAGCCTACCTGGTTAAATAATAAAGGTGTTCTCAACTGGCCTACCTGGTTAAATAAAGGTGTTCTCAACTAGCCTACCTGGTTAAATAATAAAGGTGTTCTCAACTAGCCTACCTGGTTAAATAAAGGTGTTCTCAACTAGCCTACCTGGTTAAATAAAGGTGTTCTCAACTAGCCTACCTGGTTAAATAAAGGTGTTCTCAACTAGCCTACCTGGTTAAATAATAAAGGTGTTCTCAACTGGCCTACCTGGTTTAATAAAGGTGTTCTCAACTGGCCTACCTGGTTAAATAAAGGTGTTCTCAACTAGCCTACCTGGTTAAATAAAGGTGTTCTCAACTGGCCTACCTGGTTAAATAAAGGTGTTCTCAACTAGCCTACCTGGTTAAATAAAGGTGTTCTCAACTGGTCTACCTGGTTAAATAAAGGTGTTCTCAACTAGCCTACCTAGTTAAATAAAGGTGTTCTCAACTTGCAACCTTTCGGTTACGAGTCCAACGCTCTAACCACTAGGCTTCCCTGATTGCTGTTTTTGTTTTAAATTGAATTGGTTGTTGTATAGTTCAAGTATGTATGTTGTATGATCAAGGCACCCTGGGGAATGAGACCCTTATTAGAGGGGAATCACCCACCTGGTGTCCCAGGTCTAATTCAGGCCCTGATTAGAGGGGAATCACCCACCTGGTGTCCCAGGTCTAAATCAGGCCCTGATTAGGGAGGTTTTATTGGTACAAACGTACATGTACCAATCCAGCCATATCCGTCCCTTCCATCCTATATCACACTGGGCAGGACCAACCAGAGTGAAGAATAGAATGTTTAGAATCTTCATCCATCATTCTATTCCATGTGACAGAACAGAAACATCCATTTGACTGATGATAAGCAGCAGGAAATCCCCTGAGACATTATGACTGTTGAGCTGACAGAACTGTGTGTGTGTGTGTATGTGAGTTTAAGTCTTGTAACTCTATCTATGTGTGCTAACACTGTGTGTATCTCCGTGTGTTTGATGAGCTCCAGGAAACAAAAGTTATCTCTCCCGGAGCAGAGATGTGCCATTCATTCATACCCACTCACCACATTTACAGCTCTGTATAATTACACTCTCTACCTCTCCCTGTCTCTCTCCCCCACACTCTCTCTCTCTCTCCTGTCTCTCTGTCCCCATCTCTCTCTCTCCCCGTCTCTCTAACACTCTCCTGTCTCTGTGTCCCTCGCTCTCTGTCTCTCTCTCCTGTATCTCTGTCCCTGTCGCTCTCACTCTCTCTGTCCCCATCTCTCTCTCGCCCTCGCTCTCTGTCTCTCTCTCCTGTCTCTCTGTCCCTGTCGCTCTCACTCTCTCTGTCCCCATCTCTCTCTCTCCCTGTCTCTCTCTCCCCCTCACTCTCTTTCTCTCTCTCCTGTCTCTCTGTTCCTGTCGCTCTCACACTCTCTGTCCCCATCTCTCTCTCTCCCCATCTCTCTATCTCCCTCCCTTCCTGTCTCTCTCTCCCCATCTCTCTCACTCTCCCCGTCTCTCTCTCTCTCCCCGTCTCTCTCTCTCCCTCTCCCTCTCCCTCTCTCTCTCTCTCTCTCTCTCTCTCTCTCTCTCTCTCTCTCTCTCTCTCTCTCCCCCGTCTCTCTCTCTCTCTCTATGCAGGGGATAGGGTGCTAGTTGGGAGGTAGACACTGTGTGTGTGTGTGTGTGTGTGTGTGTGTGTGTGTGTGTGTGTGTGTGTGTGTGTGTGTGTGTGTGTGTGTGTGTGTGTGTGTGTGTGTGTGTGTGTGTGTGTGTGTGTGTGTGTGTGTGTGTGTGTGTGTGTGTGTGTGTGTGTGTGCGCGCCCTAGCCTACTGCCTGTGGAGACCAACCAGACTGGACTGCCTCTATAGGCCATGATGAACAATTACTGACTGATCATATCTGCAGAGCATCTCGGGAGGGGGGAGGGGGGGGGGGTAATCACTTTGCCTGCATCAAGCATCAAGCCCAACGTTCACACATTGTCATGTTAAACCTCCACACCGTGACACCGCTTACCAAACACATAACCCCACTTTGTACGCTAAGTGTTGCTGACCAGGGGGTCAATCCCTGGGATGTCCGCCTCAATCTCCTCTCTTTGTCAGGTTGTTTATTTGAGGGCTGGGTCCCAGGGTCCCCACTGTACAGAAGACAAACCCTGGAGAGAAGCCTCCGTCCTATCAGTTGGTCACGGCCCACTGCTCTTGGCAACAACAGCCTTCCAGGCAGGCATCGCTAGGCTAGCTAGCTGTGTATTGCATTGGCTGGCCGGACCCATAGAGATAGATAGAGGATTCTAGATCAGTGGGCAACAATCGGTTGATTGCGATCGACTGGTTGATATCCAAGCCATTCCTAGTCGATCACCAAACATTTAAAAAAAATGTAAAAAAAAACAATGATAAAAGCTTGTGTTCCAATTTATTTTATTCGTTTCGTTGGCAGTTGATTCAGCATCCCGAGCGGCGGGAAGGCAAGGTGTTCTCATTTCATGTGTCTTTTAATTTTACCTTTATTTTACTAGGCAAGTCAGTTAAGAACTAATTCTTATTTTCAATGACGGCCTGGGAACAGTGGGTTAACTGCCTTGTTCAGGGGCAGAATGACAGATTTGTATCTTGTCAGCTCGGGGGTTTGAACTCTCAACCTTCTGGTTACTAGTCCAACGCTCTAACTACTAGGCTACACTGCCACCCCAGGTAGAACTCCGGCTACCCGCCCAGAGAGCAAATCAAGTGCACCTTTAAGGCCTAACCGCTGGCCAATCAGAAAGCTCAGATCACCATGTCTGCACAGTTTCCTGGAGCCATAGACTGTAAAAAAAAAAGACACCAGGAAAGCTTCGGCAAAGTTGATCCTGTGAGATTTCAAAACTTTTTAAAACCATCACTAAAGAGAGACACTGAATACAGCAGAGAGCTGCTATTTTTATGACTTCATGTTTAAGTTGTTACTCAGTCAACTGTCAACACTTAAGTTCCTCAGTTTTATAAGCCATAAAATGCAGGTGTTTTCGATAAGCTTGCTTTGTTATTATTTCCAGTTTGGGTCTTTTTATAATGTCGAGGAATATTTCACTTTCTCTGGTCATAAGAGTAACAACATTGAATTGATGCAGGAGGAAGAAGTAATGCAGTGTGATTTAAGTTTCGCCATCAACTAAAAGACTGTGTCCTCTTTTCTCTGTGGAAGGAGGGAGAGAGGAGGGAGAGAGGAGGGAGAGAGGAGGCAGAGAGCAGGCAGAGAGGAGGGAGAGAGTAGGGAGAGAGGAGGGAGAGAGGAGGGAGAGAGGAGGCAGAGATGAGGCAGAGAGGAGGGAGAGGGAGGAGAGAGAGGAGGGAGGAGGAGGGGGAGAGGAGGGAGGGATGAGGCAGAGGGAGGGAGGAGGGAGGGAGAGATGAGGCAGAGAGGAGGGAGAGATGAGGCAGAGAGGAGGGAGAGAGGGAGGGAGAGAGGAGGGAGTGAGGTGGGGGAGAGGAGGGAGAGATGAGGCAGAGAGGAGGGAGAGAGGAGGGAGAGATGAGGCAGAGAGGAGGGAGAGATGAGGCAGAGAGGAGGGAGAGAGGAGGCAGACAGGAGGGAGAGAGGAGGGAGAGATGAGGCAGAGAGGAAGGAGAGAGGAGGCAGACAGGAGGGAGAGAGGAATCAGAGAGGAGGGAGAGGAGGCAGAGCAGAGAGGAGGGAGTGAGGAGGAGAGAGGAGGGATAGAGGAGGGAGAGAGGAGGGAGAGATGAGGCAGAGAGGAGGCAGAGAGGAGGCAGAGAGGAGGCAGAGAGGAGTCAGAGAGGAGGGAGAGAGGAGGGAGAGAGGAGGGAGAGAGGAGGCAGAGAGGAGGCAGAGAGGAGGCAGAGAGGAGGGAGAGAGGAGGGAGAGGCAACCTCATCATCTCCCCACCAACGGATCATCAGATGTAGGCCATCAGTCCAGTCAAATAAAAAAAATAAGCTAATGATATGCTCCCTCAGCTGTGTCTCACAAGTAGTACAACAAATTATCTAATACCAGTGTGATCATACACCCAAAATGGTTAGAAAATAACAACATTGGCAGGGCAATTCAAGCAAAGCCAATATGCTGTGATAATGTATTGGGCCTATAACCTACTGTACAAACCTCAGTGCTACAGAACTGTTTTTAATTGGTTAATGTTGCATAGACTTACATTATTTTAAAGTTTAAAAAATACATTTGAGCGGTAGATCTTGGTTTGCATCTTGACTCAGGAAGTGATCTTGACTCAGAAAGTGATCTTGACTCAGGAAGTGATCTTGACTTAGAAAGTGATCTTGACTCAGAAAGTGATCTTGACTCAGGAAGTGATCTTGACTCGGGAAGTGATCTTGACTTAGAAAGTGATCTTGACTTAGAAAGTGATCTTGACTCAGAAAGTGATCTTGACTCAGGAAGTGATCTTGACTCGGGAAGTGATCTTGACTTAGAAAGTGATCTTGACTTAGAAAGTGATCTTGACTCAGGAAGTGATCTTGACTCAGGAAGTGATCTTGACTCGGGAACTGATCTTGACTCAGTAAGGGAAAATACCCCCATGAAATGGACAAAAATTAATGGGAAAACATTGGCATAGGACAAACCATGTACACGATGGCCAATACCACCCAAATTGGCGTTGATTCATGCAAAATGTTTTGCAAATGCCATATGGCAATTGCCAGTTGGAACACTTCAAAAATCCAACAGGTGGTGTGTGCGCTCCACCGTGGTTTTTCATACTGAAAATGGACCCCAAGTCAACATCCAAAAGCCAAATTTTGAAAAAATGATTTTTTTGTCAAAAACTTATCACCCCTTAAAAAAGTGCTTTCTGGACATTTTTTTGAAATTCTTTCGCTTTTTTTTGTCAATTACACATGTGTAAAAACTGTATGAATATACTTTTGTCCAAATTTATTATCATAATTTTTTTTTTAATTATTTGCGCATAAGGCACATGTTTTGTCCATTTGCAATATGATTTCATAGGAAGTCAAAAGTCAAAAATTGCAAAATTTCATTAAAAACTTCACACACCACTAAAAAAGTGCTTTCTGTACCATTTTTCGAAATTCTTTAGAATTTTGTTTCAATTACACACATATAAGAACTGTATCAACATACTTTAGTCATATTTTATTATCATAATTTTTTTTTTTTACTTGTGCATTAGGCATATGTTTTGTGAGGGCAAAATGTCATAAGAAATTTGACATGCTCAAAAATCCTGCAGAAATACAAAATTGACTGGCCTGATGAACTCGGGATGGCCGGGCAGTGATTGTTGTTCCTTTCCATCACTCGTGGTGTTGATTTCATCATGTCCATTTGGTGATGTTTTCTCACTTTTGCAAAGTCACTATGCATTTGCAATATGGCTCAATGGGCATTCACCATCACAAATTTGTCATGCTATAAAAATCGTGCAGGAATGCCAAATTGACTGGCCCGATGAACTCGGGATGGCTGGGCAGTGATTCTGGTACCTCTCCATCGCTCGTTAGGGTTGATTTCAGAATGTCACTTTTGGTGATGGTACCTCACTGTTTAAACATATTGCAAATGTTTTCTCACTTTTGCAAAGTCAATGTGCATTTGCAATATGGTTCAATGGGCATTCACCATCACGAATTTGTCATGCTATAAAAATCGTGCAAGAATGCAAAATTGACTGGCCCGATGAACTCGGGATGGCTGGGCAGTGATTCTGGTACCTCTCCATCGCTCGTTAGGGTTGATTTCAGAATGTCACTTTTGGTGATGGTACCTCACTGTTTAAACATATTGCAAATGGACAAGAGTCACCAGCAAGTCACAGTCCATCAGTCAATTTTATATCATTCTGACACCAAACTGATACAAACTGACACCAAACCCACTTTTCCCAACTCGTTTAGGAGCCAAGTATCACATAATTCAGAGCTGGCCCAAAATTCACAACGCCTTCGGTTCAAACCATAAAAAAAACATAAAACACGTAGTTACGTTCTAGCTGCGGGTCCATTTCTTGTGTTATGTGTAGAGACGGTCACAATGCACCTAGTCTTGTGACTCTGGGACATTTCTAAATGTCGACATTTTCGTAATGGTCAAAATGAATTGAAGTCATTGCAAATGTTCGAGGCTGTTTCTCGGTCCGAGAACCTTCTAGAGCGACGTAACTCACCACGCACTATCGACCTGAGGTCTAGAACAGGATTCTAAAGTTTCGGAACTCTAGGTCTGACGGTTCGTTAAAAGTTCCAACAAGGTTAACTAATGCAGGGAGTGTATGTCTCTACGCACCCCAATGGGTCCCTCCTTCCAAGTTGTGTGTGTGTGTGATTTAGTTTTCCTTTGAAATTTAATGGGAAAAATGACTGATTTACAGTTCATGGGGGTTGCATAATCACATATATGAAGTTTTGGAAAGATCTGATTTTTTTAACCCCTCAAAAGAGCCCATGAGACACCAATTATGGCACTTCCGGTTGGCACAGGAAGCTATAACTCAACACACATCCTCATTGGGGTATTCTATTACAGAATCCTGAGTTTTAAGTCTTTACGTTAAGAATTGACTGATTTACACAGGGTTGAATGCACTATGTCTATCAAATTGCAGGCAGGGTATGGATATACACTTTTAGGGTGATTTTAAGCACTTCCGGTTGGTACAGGAAGCTTAGAATCGACACAGGTAGACCTCATAGTGTCCTGATGGACTGTCATCAAAGACAGTTTCATAAGGCATTCATAACCCACATAGGCCTCAGGTCTAATTTAGAGGAGCAGGCAATGTATTCCTATGGGGAGAGAAGTCAATACAAACTGTTTGATGTAAACACCTTATTTTAACTGTGAAGAGTTAATGCCACACGGTCAACTTTAGGCTTGCACGGATCGGGGGGACCTTAGGAACGTACCTGAGGTCGAATTGTGTTTCTCACCCTAACGGTTCTCTCACTGTCACCCAAAAGCAAATGACATTGTGGTGCAGGCTTCATTTTGGGCCTACTTTTCTAATGGTCGCTGCGCTTAGACCGAGCGAGCTCCGGTCAAGCGGGATATCTCGTTGAACTCGGCACGGCCTTGGGATTATGTTTATGCCATTGCCTGCTCTCTGTGCCTTTAAGCACCGCGCTTTGTCACTCCATCCTTGCTGTGTGTGTGTGTGAGAGCTTTTCTTTGACATCTGTTGGGAGAAATGACTGATTTTACAGTTCAGGAGGGTTGCCTAATCACACATATGAAGTTTTGAAAAGATCTGACCTTTTTAACCCTTGGAAACAGCCACTATGACACCATTTAAGGCACTTCCTGTTGGCACAGGAAGCTATAAAGAAACCCATATCCTGATTGGGGTATGCCTTTACAGAATCCTGAGTTTTAAGTCTTTACGTTAAGAACTGAGTTATTTACGGAGGGTTAAGTGAGTGTGTGTTATTTCAGAAAATCATAGAAAATCACAGAAATCTCGCAGAGCTCCGCAGCACACTTTAAAAATATTCGTATGAACACCCTGCAACTGGATCTGTAACTGTTGAAAAAAAAAACTATATTTGAACATCAGCAATCTGTCATTGTACGATTTCTCTTAATTGACGATAGATAAATGGTAGATTTGTTTTTTATTGACACTTGAGGCTCCTTGACTTTGATGTGAAGTGAAAAAATTATTTCTCTATTCTCATTTTGGACCTTTAATCCCAGAAAAATAGTCATAACTCAAAAACCGTTGAGGCCTAGATGCCATCTTGTTCGGGGCCAACTGCCCATTATGCCAAACCTATGCTCACCAAGTTTCGGCTTCAAAATATTTTCAGTTTTCGAGATAAGGCCCAGTCGTGATTCGTGATGTTTTGTCAAATTGCAGTATGATTGCTTATGCCCTCTTGTGGGATTTTCCGGGATAGCGGAAAAATGACCAAAATTTGATTATTTTATAAAACGAAAACCGAATGTCCGACAAAGTTCATTTGATGACTTTCCCGGTAGGTCTGGCCCTGCCGCTCGGCCCGACGCCGTCCCCGAATTTTACAATTTTTTTGGGACGTCTAGTAAGGGACCTTACATTTGCAATATGGACTTTTTCACTAACCATACAGAAAATGTAGAAATGTTCCCTTAAGGTATGAAAGTGATCTTGAGTCAGAAAGTGATCTTGGCTCCGAAAGTGATCTTGACTCGGGAAGTGATCTTGACTCAGGAAGTGATCTTGACTCAGGAATTGATCATGACTCAGGAAGTAATCATGACTCAGAAAAGTTTGATGACCACTTCTCTCGATGAATATGGACATTTCCATTACGAGGTTCCACCATTTTAAAGTAGTATTTTAACTGGGTGGGGATTCCTATGGTTTGAGAACGATCAGCCAATGAGCAGAGCATTTTTTTCTTCTTTAAATTGGGTTGCCAAATGGTTTGTAAATGGCTTTAATCTATATCGTCACCATCTAGTGGCCACAATAAATGAATGGCAAGATTTGGTTCAGGACTCCAGCTCTGCAGTTGCAACGTTTGCTTTATGCTTTTTTTTCAAACACAAAAGAAGTAGAAAATATCATACATTAAAATGGAGATGCTGCCCATGCTGTCACAGACGCCATCAAGGCCCACAGTGGAGGTGTTATAATACCCATTAAACCTAGTGGTCAAACAGGGAAACAGTTCCAATCGTTTTCACCATTCATTTTTTCCATAGGGGATTTTAGTAGGCTCACCCTGGAGTGACGTTTGGATAACCATGTCAATTTCTCTCGTACAAGGTGAGTTTTTTTAAATCACAAATTTCGGGATTACTATCTTGTCTCATTGCTGCAACTCGCCAACGGGCTCGGGAAGGTCGAGTCATGCATCCTCCAAAACATGACCCGCCGAACACCCGCTTAAAGTCGGAAGCCAGCTGCACAATGGTGTCAGAGGAAACACTGTTCAACTGATGACCACAAAGTCAGCCCAGCATGCCACTAGGAGTTGTGAGAGTGCGATGAGCCAAGTAAAGCTCCAATGGCCAAACTCCTCCCCTAACCTGGACAACGTTGGGCCAATTGTGCGCCGCCCTATGGATCTCTCAATCACGGCCAGTTGTGACACAGCCTGGGTTCGATCCCAGGCTCTAGTGATGACACACACTGTGATGCAGTGCCTTAGACCCTAACCCTAACCCCTAACCCTAACCCTTAGACCACTGTGCCACTCGGGAGGCTAATCCAGACTTTCTTACCTTTACCTCAATTCGGCAGTTTCTTGTCCAGATCGTCGTAGAATTTGTAGTTCTTCATGATAGCCGCATTAGCAGCTAATTAGCATGAGAGAGTTACACTGTCATCAAAATGTCACGCCAAGTGTTTCTAAAATCCCCAATGGGAAAAATGAATGGTGAAAAACAATTGGAACCGAGTTTGACTGCTATGTTTTATGGGTCTTATGACTCATTCTGTGGTACTCTATAATGGCCCAGATAAAAAGATGAGTCCTCTATCTAACTCTATGGCTGGAACTCTCATTGAGCTAGGGCTGTAATGGCGAAAGGCTTTATTAAGGCGGGAGAGAGGAGAGGAGAGGAGAGGAGGAGGAGAGGAGAGGAGAAGAGGAGAAGAGAAGAGAAGAGAAGAAAAGAAGAAAGAGAAGAGAAGAGAAGAGAAGAGAGGAGAGGAGAGGAGAGAGGATAAGAAAAGAAAAGAAAAGAAGAGAAGGAGCAGAGGAGAGGGGGGAGAGGAGAGGAGAGGAGAGGAGAGGAGAGGGGAGGAGAAGAGGGGAGGAGAGGAGGGAGAGGAGAGAGGAGAGGAGAGGGAGAGGAGGGAGAGGAGAGGAGAGGAGAGGAGAGGAGAGGAGAGGGGAGGAGAGGAGAGGAGAAGAGAAGAGAAGTGAGGAGAGGAGAGGATTTAAAGGATATGGGAACAAAGGGGTGTTCTATGTTTAGATTAGATAACGTAAGCAACAGGTTTTCTGCTTGGGAGGAGCAGGATAAAGAGCCACCTTCTGAATACAGCAAGCTGGGGACTGGACAGTGCCTGGTTGGCTGTCACACACACACACACACACACACACACACACACACACACACACACACACACACACACACACACACACACACACACACACACACACACACACACACACACACACACACACTCTCTCTTTCTTCCTGAAAACAACGAGCTGGGGCCCGAACAGCGCTGCACGACTGGTTGTCACACACACCTCACTATTCGAATAGTATCATACATTATGGTCGGATAGACACACCTCCTAAAACACAGCCAGCAAATCAAACTAACATTTGTCAAATGCTCTGAATACAACAGGTGTAGGTAGACCTTACTGTGAAATGTTTATTTACAATCCCTTTTAACCAATAATGCAGTTAAGAAAAATAAGAATAAAAAACGAAATAAATAAAATAAATTAACAATAAAATAACAGTAACGAGGGTATATACAGGATGTACCGGTACCGAGTCAATGTGTGGTGGTACAGGTTAGTCGAGGTAATTGAGTCAATATGTTCATGTATGTAGAATTAAAGTGACTATGCATAGATAATAAACAGAGAGTGGCAGCAGCATTCAAAAAAATGCTTAGCTAGATAATAATAATTAAAAAATTAAGAGGTAGGGAACAAAATAAGGGAGTTCCCAGGACACCCCCTGGACAGGACACTAGTCTATCTCCTGTTTCTGTAGCAGCTTGATGTACAGGACACCCCCTGGACAGGACACTAGTTTATCTCCTGTTTCTGTAGCAGCTTGATGTACGGGACACCCCCTGGACAGGACACTAGTCTATCTCCTGTTTCTGTAGCAGCTTGATGTACCAGGACACCCCCTGGACAGGACACTAGTCTATCTCCTGTTCTGTAGTGAGACAGCTTGAGTGACACCCCCTGGACAGGACAGCTTGATGTACAGGACACCCACCCCCTGGACAGGACACTAGTCTATCTCCTGTTTCTGTAGAGAGACAGCTTTATGTACCAGGACACCCCCTGGCAGGACACTAGTCTATCTCCTGTTTCTGTAGTGAGACAGCTTGATGTACCAGGACACCCCCTGGACAGGACACTAGTCTATCTCCTGTTTCTGAGACAGCTTGATGTACCAGGACACCCCTGGACAGGACACTAGTCTATCTCCTGTTTCTGTAGTGAGACAGCTTGATGTACCAGGACACCCCCTGGACAGGACACTAGTCTATCTCCTGTTTCTGTAGTGAGACAGCTTGATGTACAGGACACCCCCTGGACAGGACACTAGTCTATCTCCTGTTTCTGTAGTGAGACAGCTTGATGTACCAGGACACCCCTGGACAGGACACTAGTCTATCTCCTGTTTCTGTAGCAGCTTGATGTACAGGACACCCCCCCCTGGACAGGACACTAGTCTATCTCCTGTTTCTGTAGTGAGACAGCTTGATGTACCCCCTGGGACACCCTCCTGGACAGGACACTAGTCTATCTCCTGTTTCTGTAGCAGCTTGATGTTTCTGTAGGACACCCCTGTAGTGAGACAGCTTGATGTACAGGACACCCCCTGGACAGGACACTAGTCTATCTAGTCTAGTATTGTGATGTGGATGGGTGGTATTGTGATGTGGGTGGTATTGTGATGTGGGTGGTATTGTGATGTGGGTGGTATTGTGTAGTGAGACAGCTGTGGGTGGATATTGTGATGTGGGTGGTATTGTTGAAATTGGTGTGATGTGGGTGGTATTGTGATGTGGGTGGTATTGTGATGTGGGTGGTATTGTGATGTTGGTGGTATTGTGACGTGTGGGTGATATTGTGATGTGGGTGGTATTGTTGAAATTGGTGGTATTGTGATGTGGGTGGTATTGTGATGTGGGTGGTATTGTGATGTGGGGGATATTGTGCTATGGGGGTATTGTGGTGTGGTGGTATTGTGATTTGGGTGATATTTTGATATGGGGGTATTGTGATGTGGTGGTATTGTGGTGTGGGTGGTATTGTGGAAGTGGGTGGTATTTTGATGTGAGTGGTATTGCGATGTGGGTCATATTGTGACGTGTGGGTGGTATTATGAATGTGGGTGATATTGTGATGTGGGTGGTTTTATTGAAATTAGGGGTATTGTGATGTGTGTGGTATTGTGATGTGGATGGTAATGTGAAATGGGTCATTTTGTGACGCGTGGGTGGTATTGTGATGTGGGTAGTATTGTGGAAGTGGGTGGTACTGTGATGTGGGTGGTATTGTGGTGTGGGTGGCAATGTGATGTGGGTAGGATTGTGGAAGTGGGTGGTACTGTGATGTGGGTGGTATTGTGGAAGTGGGTGGTATTTTGATGTGGGGCATATTGTGACGTGTGGGTGGTATTATGATGTGGGTGATATTGTGATGTGGGTGGTATTGTGACATGTGGGTGGTATTGTGGTGTGGGTGGTATTGTGGTGTGGGTGGTATTGTGTTGTGGGTAGTACTGTGGAAGTGGGTGGTATTGTGATGTGGGTCATATTGTGACATGTGGGTGGTATTATGATGTGGGTGGTATTGTGATGTGGGTGGTATTGAGAAGTGAGTGATATTGAGATGTGGGTGGTATCGTGATGTGGGTGGTATTGTGATGTGGGTGGTATTGTGATGTGGGTGGTATTGTGATGTGGGTGGTATTGAGATGTGTGGGTGGTATTGTGATGTGTGGGTGATATTGTGATGCGTGGGTGGCATTGTGGTGTGGGTTGTATATTGATGGGGTTGTATTGTGATGTGGGTGGTATTGTGGTGTGGGTGGTATTGAGATGTGTGGGTGATATTGCGCCATCTGGGTGTTATTTTGATGTGGGTTGTATTGTGGTGTTGGTGGTATTTTGACGTGTGGGTGGTATTGTGACGTGTGGGTGGTATTATGATGTGGGTGGTCTTGTGGTGTGGGTGGTATTGTGATGCGGGTGGTATTGTGACGTGGGTGGTATTGTGATGTGTGGGTGGTATTGCAGTGCGCGGGTGATATTGTGATGTGTGGGTGGCATTGTGATGTGGGTGGTATTGTGATGTGGTTGGTATTGTGGCGTGTGGGTGGCATTGTAATGTGGGTGGTATTATGTTGTGGGTGGTATTGTGGTGTGGGTGGTATTGTGATGTGGGTGGTATTGTGGTGCGGGTGATATTGTGATGTGTGGGTGGCATTGTGATAGTTTGTCTGTGAATGAAGTATCCCATGAACTGTTTTGTGGGGTATTACTCAGCGAGACCCGCTCGTCTTACACTGTGGGATAATGGAATGCTTTTCACACCTCTAAATATACCTCCCTTCCAACCGTGAGTAGTTGGTTAGTTAGCCTACCTGGTTGTGGCTGGCTTGGATGGAGCTCCCTCCCCCAGGTGTGTAGTTGGTTAGTTAGCCTACCTGGTTGTGGCTGGCTTGGACGGAGCTCCCTCCCCCCTCCACACACAGTGACAGGACACAGGGAAAGCACACTGTGAGGTATTGTGAGTGTGTGTGTGTGTGTGTGTGTGTGTGTGTGTGTGTGTGTGTGTGTGTGTGTGTGTGTGTGTGTGTGTGTGTGTGTGTGTGTGTGTGTGTGTGTGTGTGTGTGTGTGTGTGTGTGTGTGTGTGTGTGTGTGTGTGTGTGTGTTGGTGTGTGTGCGTGCGCGTGCGTGTGCATGTGCGTGCGTGTGCGTGCGTGTGCGTGTGTGTGTGTGTTTGATACTGTGATAATGTGTGTGTGTGATGACATCACTGGCGACCCCTCATCCTGAGAGGTCAACTAAGCAGCATTCCACAGAGCTATGCAATCAGGCCTGTTATGACATGATGCTCCACAGAGACTATCTGTTCTGGTCCAAACATACAGAGACGAGAGACAAAGTGAGAGAAAACGAGGGCTACAGTATATAGAGAGAGGGACATAGCGAGTGGGATAGAGAGAGAGAAAGAAAGAGAAGGGAGAGAGAGAGAGAGAGAGAGAGAGAGAGAGAGAGAGAAATCGAGTGAGTGTACTGAACAAGAATTACAGTTAGTGTCTGAGAGAGAGAGAGGGGGAGGGAGTGAGAGATGGAGTGAGAGAGGGGGTGACTGAGGGAGTGACTGAGTGAGTGAACGAGGGAGTGACTGAGGGACTGAGAGAGGGGGTGAGAGAGGGGGTGAGAGAGGGAGTGACCGAGGGAGTGAATGGGGGAGTGACCAAGGGAGTGAGAGAGGGGGTGACCAAGGGAGTGAGAGAGGGGGGTGAGTGAGAGTGACTGAGGGAGTGAAAGAGGGAGTGAGAGAGGGAGTGAGAGAGGGAGTGAGAGAGGGGGAGAGGGAGTGAGAGAGGGGGTGAGAGAGGGAGTGACTGTGGGAGTGAACGAGGCAGTGAGAGAGGGAGTGAGAGAGGGAGTGAACGAGGGAGTGAGAGAGGGAGTCAACGAGGGAGTGAGAGAGGGAGTGAACGAGGGAGTGAGAGAGGGAGTGAGAGAGGGAGTGAACGAGTATTTCAACTGTTGCATCTTGTACTCTAACACGCTACCTTAAAGGGGGAGGTTTGCTTTTTTACAACCAGACACTTTTTGTTTTGCGATTTCACTTGTTTTTGACAAATGTACCCTTCCTCATCCTCTTTGTGTAGTAAAGAACATGAACAAACACTACAAAAACGTCTTTTTTAGAAACAGAAACGCTCTCAGTACAGTGATGCAGGTCTTTAGATGGTGTACACATGAAACTCTATATTCCATTTTGCGCGACTTGAGCCACTTATCCAGCTGTTCCACTCTCCGTGTCGTCTGCTGGTGGAACGGTCAGAGAGGTTTCGCTCCAGTAGCAACCAAAAATGGAGCATCATTTGTCGTTGCGGATACATTTTGGAATCACACAATCTCATACTTGTGTACAACATTGTAAGACCTGAATGTGGTCCCTCTAGCAGACAGACCAATCAGAGGGGAGCTTAGAGACTAGTCGAGAATGTGGTCCCTCTAGCAGACAGACCAATCAGAGGGGAGCTTAGAGACTAGTCGAGAATGTGGTCCCTCTAGCAGACAGACCAATGAGAGGATGGGTCCCTCTAGCAGACAGACCAATCAGAGGGGAGCTTAGAGGCTAGTCGAGAATGTGGTCCCTCTAGCAGACAGACCAATCAAAGGGGAGCTTAGAGACTAGTCGAGAATGTGGTCCCTCTAGCAGACAGACCAATCAGAGGGGAGCTTAGAGACTAGTCGAGAATGTGGTCCCTCTAGCAGACAGACCAATCAAAGGGGAGCTTAGAGACTAGTCGAGAATGTGGTCCCTCTAGCAGACAGACCAATCAGAGGGGAGCTTAGAGACTAGTCGAGAATGTGGTCCCTCTAGCAGACAGACCAATCAGAGGGGAGCTTAGAGACTAGTCGAGAATGTGGTCCCTCTAGCAGACAGACCAATCAGAGGATGGGTCCCTCTAGCAGACAGACCAATCAAAGGGGAGCTTAGAGACTAGTCAAGAATGTGGTCCCTCTAGCAGACAGACCAATCAGAGGGGAGCTTAGAGACTAGTCGAGAATGTGGTCCCTCTAGCAGACAGACCAATCAGAGGGGAGCTTAGAGACTAGTCAAGAATGTGGTCCCTCTAGCAGACAGACCAATCAGAGGGGAGCTTAGAGACTAGTCGAGAATGTGGTCCCTCTAGCAGACAGACCAATCAGAGGATGGGTGTCTTAGAGACAGACCAATGTGGTCCCTCTAGCAGACAGACCAATCAGAGGGGTCCTTAGAGACTAGACCAATCAGAGGATGGGTCCCTCTAGCAGACAGACCAATCAGAGGGGAGCTTAGAGGCTAGTCGAGAATGTGGTCCCTCTAGCAGACAGACCAATCAGAGGGGAGCTTAGAGACTAGTCGAGAATGTGGTCCCTCTAGCAGACAGACCAATCAGAGGGGAGCTTAGAGACTAGTCGAGAATGTGGTCCCTCTAGCAGACAGACCAATCAGAGGGGAGCTTAGAGACTAGTCGAGAATGTGGTCCCTCTAGCAGACAGACCAATCAGAGGGGAGCTTAGAGACTAGTCGAGAATGTGGTCCCTCTAGCAGACAGACCAATCAGAGGGGAGCTTAGAGACTAGTCGAGAATGTGGTCCCTCTAGCAGACAGACCAATCAAAGGGGAGCTTAGAGACTAGTCGAGAATGTGGTCCCTGTAGCAGACAGACCAATCAGAGGATGGGTGTCTCTAGCAGACAGACCAATCAGAGGATGGGTCCCTCTAGCAGACAGACCAATCAGAGGATGGGTGTCTCTAGCTGGGTCCCTCTAGCAGACAGACCAATCAGAGGGAGCTTAGATAGTCGGTGTGGTCCCTCTAGCAGACAGACCAATCAGAGGGAGCTTAGAGGCTAGTCGAGAATGTGGTCCCTCTAGCAGACAGACCAATCAGAGGGGAGCTTAGAGGCTAGTCGAGAATGTGGTCCCTCTAGCAGACAGACCAATCAGAGGATGGGTCTCTAGAGACAGACCAATCAGAGAATGACCAATCAGAGGATGGGTCTCTCTAGCAGACAGACCAATCAGAGGATGGGTCTCTCTAGCAGACAGACCAATCAGAGGATTGGTCTCTCTAGCAGACAGACCAATCAGAGGATGGGTCATGTTAGCAGACAGGCCAGACAGAGGATGGGTCTCTCTAGCAGACAGACCAATCAGAGGATGGGTCTCTCTAGCAGACAGACCAATCAGAGGATTGGTCTCTCTAGCAGACAGACCAATCAGAGGATGGGTCCCTCTAGCAGACAGACCAATCAGAGGATGGGTCCCTCTAGCAGACAGACCAATCAGAGGATGGAACTCGTTAGCAGACAGACCAGTCAAAGGATGGGTCCCGTTAGCAGACAGTCCAATCAGAGGTTGGGTCCCGTTAGCAGACAGACCAATCAGAGGATGGATCCCGTTAGCAGACAGACCAATCAGAGGATTGCTCTCACTTATGTCTTGGTACCTTGGGTTTTCTACTTCTGGGTTTGGGTACCTTGGGTTTTCTGTTTCTCGATTGGATACCAGGCTGGTGGGGGAGGGGGTGGCATAGAGGCGTGTAAGTATCTAGAATCCTTCGATTGGTCACTTTACTAGAGTGATGGACAAGCTAACAGATGCCCTTGGCCAGTCCAGTGTTGCGTCGTGTGATTGGCTGAGTCTTCTTGGGCGCATGACTTCAAACAAATGCGCTTCAGAGCCATCTGTTTCGACAAGAAGCACCAAGCGACTACGGAACCCAACCTTCAACTTGCTACATCAAATCAAATGTATTTATGTAGCCCTTTGTACATCAGCTGATATCTCAAAGTGCTGTACAGAAACCCAGCCTAAAACCCCAAACAGCAAGGGAAAAACTCCCTAGAAAGGCCAATCCAGACAGGAAGATCACATCAGTGACTCAACCCACTCAAGTGACGCACCCCTCCTACATAAGCAAAGTCATATGCCATAGCTTGAGTTGAGTGAAATGGAAATGTTTTGTTTTTTAATTGACAGAAATCCTCAGCAATCTATACACAATAGTCCATAATGACATCACAATAGCCCATAATGACATCACAATAGCCTCTTATGACATCACAGTAGCCCATCATGACATCACAATAGCCCATAATGACAAAGCGTAAACAGGCTTTTTGAAATGCTTTACTTACATAAAAACACATATTTATTTATATTAGTATTCTGACCCTTTATATTAGTATTCTAAATTCTAAACAAGTGTAATTTTACTGCGGTCATGACTTCCGGTGTGGTGGTAATACTGTCACTGCAACAGCCCTATGTGGTTAAACGTTATCTAGCTTCCTAGCTAGCTGCTAGCTGATGCTAACCAATCGTGCCAATCAATAGCCTGCTTTGATAACAGAAGACAAAATAACTACCTATTTTAATTTCAATATTGAAATCATAGTCAATTAGTTAACTGTGCAAAGCTGTCATCAAGGCAAAGTGTGGCTACTTTGAAGAATCTCAAATATAAAATATATTTAGATTTGTTTAACACTTTTTGGGTTACTAAATGATTCCATATGTGTTATTTCATAGTTTTGATGTGTTCTCTATTATTTTACAATGTAGAAAATAGTAAAAAAATAAAGAAAACCCAATTCTCCTTTAACCTGTATATTAGAGTAGTTGGTGGTTTCCTACACAGCCAATGACATACAGGTAGGTAGGTGTAGGAGTTCAATTTGAGCCAGTTTGCTACAGCAGGAAAATAATACTGCAGCCACAGGAAATGTGAATTATTATGTGGATTATAATTAATGGACTTTTTTGTAAGGGTTTCAAAATTGTTTATACAGGAAAATCAAGTCTGAAATTTCAAAGTGGAAATTAAACTTCAGACGACGTTTTAAACAAGAAATATACTACAGGTTGAACATTTCCTGCATTGCAGAAACGTTATCCTGCAACCGGGGGTTCAAATTAAGATACTACATACAACCGGGGGTTCAAATTAAGATACTACATACAACCGGGGGTTCAAATTAAGATACTACATACAACCGGGGTTGAAATTAAGATACTACATACAACCGGGGGTTCAAATTAAGATACTACATACAACCGGGGGTTCAAATTAAGATACTACATACAACCTGGGGTTCAAATTAAGATACTACATACAACCTGGGGTTCAAATTAAGATACTACATACAACCTGGGGTTCAAATTAAGATACTACATACAACCGGGGTTCAAATTAAGATACTACATACAACCGGGGTTCAAATTAAGATACATACAACCTGGGGTTCAAATTAAGATACTACATACAACCGGGGTTCAAATTAAGATACTACATACAACCAGGGTTCAAATTAAGATACTACATACAACCTGGGGTTCAAATTAAGATACTACATACAACCGGGGTTCAAATTAAGATACTACATACAACCGGGGTTCAAATTAAGATACTACATACAACCGGGGTTCAAATTAAGATACTACATACAACCGGGGTTCAAATTAAGATACTACATACAACCGGGGTTCAAATTAAGATACTACATACAACCGGGTTCAAATTAAGATACTACATACAACCGGGGTTCAAATTAAGATACTACATACAACCGGGGTTCAAATGAAGATACTACATACAACCGGGGTTCAAATTAAGATACTACATACAACCGGGGTTCAAATTAAGATACTACATACAACAAATTAAGATACTACATACAACCAGGGTTCAAATTAAGATACTACATACAACCGGGGTTCAAATTAAGATACTACATACAACCGGGGTTCAAATTAAGATACTACATACAACCGGGGTTCAAATTAAGATACTACATACAACCGGGTGTTCAAATTAAGATACTACATACAACCGGGGGTTCAAGTTAAGATACTACATACAACCGGGGGTTCAAATTAAGATACTACATACAACCGGGGGTTCAAATTAAGATACTACATACAACCGGGGGTTCAAATTAAGATACTACATACAACCGGGGGTTCAAATGAAGATACTACATACAACCGGGGGTTCAAATGAAGATACTACATACAACCGGGGGTTCAAATGAAGATACTACATACAACCGGGGGTTCAAATGAAGATACTACATACAACCGGGGGTTCAAATTAAGATACTACATACAACCGGGGGTTCAAATTAAGATACTACATACAACCGGGGGTTCAAATTAAGATACTACATACAACCGGGGTTCAAATTAAGATACTACATACAACCAGGGTTCAAATTAAGATACTTCATACAACCGGGGTTCAAATGAAGATACTACATAAAACCGGGGTTCAAATTAAGATACTACATACAACCAGGGTTCAAATTAAGATACTACATACAACCAGGGTTCAAATTAAGATACTACATACAACCGGGGTTCAAATTAAGATACTACATACAACCGGGGTTCAAATTAAGATACTACATACAACCAGGGGTTCAAATTAAGATACTACATACAACCGGGGTTCAAATGAAGATACTACATACAACCGGGGTTCAAATGAAGATACTACATACAACCGGGGTTCAAATTAAGATACTACATACAACCGGGGTTCAAATTAAGATACTACATACAACCAGGGTTCAAATTAAGATACTACATACAACCGGGGTTCAAATTAAGATACTACATACAACCTGGGGTTCAAATTAAGATACTACATACAACCGGGGGTTCAAATTAAGATACTACATACAACCGGGGGTTCAAATTAAGATACTACATACAACCTGGGGTTCAAATTAAGATACTACATACAACCGGGGTTCAAATTAAGATACTACATACAACCGGGGTTCAAATTAAGATACTACATACAACCAGGGTTCAAATTAAGATACTACATACAACCGGGGTTCAAATTAAGATACTACATACAACCAGGGTTCAAATTAAGATACTACATACAACCGGGGTTCAAATTAAGATACTACATACAACCGGGGTTCAAATTAAGATACTACATACAACCAGGGTTCAAATTAAGATACTACATACAACCGGGGTTCAAATTAAGATACTACATACAACCGGGGTTCAAATGAAGATACTACATACAACCGGGGTTCAAATTAAGATACTACATACAACCGGGGTTCAAATGAAGATACTACATACAACCGGGGTTCAAATTAAGATACTACATACAACCAGGGTTCAAATTAAGATACTACATACAACCGGGGTTCAAATTAAGATACTACATACAACCAGGGGTTCAAATTAAGATACTACATACAACCGGGGTTCAAATTAAGATACTACATACAACCGGGTGTTCAAATTAAGATACTACATACAACCGGGGTTAAGATACTACATCAACCAGGGTTCAAATTAAGATACTACATACAACCGGGGTTCAAATTAAGATACTAAATACAACCAGGGTTCAAATTAAGATACTACATACAACCGGGGTTCAAATTAAGATACTACATACAACCAGGGTTCAAATGAAGATACTACATACAACCGGGTTCAAATGAAGATACTACATACAACCAGGGGTTCAAATGAAGATACTACATACAACCAGGGTTCAAATTAAGATACTACATACAACCGGGGTTCAAATTAAGATACTACATACAACCGGGTTCAAATTAAGATACTACATACAACCGGGGGTTCAAATTAAGATACTACATACAACCGGGGTTCAAATTAAGATACTTCATACAACCGGGGGTTCAAATGAAGATACTACATAAAACCGGGGGTTCAAATTAAGATACTACATACAACCGGGGGTTCAAATTAAGATACTACATACAACCAGGGTTCAAATTAAGATACTACATACAACCAGGGTTCAAATTAAGATACTACATACAACCGGGGTTCAAATTAAGATACTACATACAACCAGGGTTCAAATTAAGATACTACATACAACCGGGGGTTCAAATGAAGATACTACATACAACCGGGGGTTCAAATGAAGATACTACATACAACCGGGGTTCAAATTAAGATACTACATACAACCGGGGGTTCAAATTAAGATACTACATACAACCGGGGGTTCAAATTAAGATACTACATACAACCGGGGGTTCAAATTAAGATACTACATACAACCGGGGTTCAAATTAAGATACTTCATACAACCGGGGGTTCAAATGAAGATACTACATAAAACAGGGTTCAAATGAAGATACTACATAAAACAGGGGGTTCAAATTAAGATACTACATACAACCGGGTTCAAATTAAGATACTACATACAACCAGGGTTCAAATTAAGATACATACAACCAGGGTTCAAATTAAGATACTACATACGGGGTTCAAATGAAGATACTACATACAACCAGGGTTCAAATTAAGATACTACATACAACCGGGGTTCAAATGAAGATACTACATACAACCGGGGTTCAAATTAAGATACTACATACAACCAGGGTTCAAATTATTAAGATACTACATACAACCAGGGGTTCAAATTAAGATACTACATACAACCGGGTTCAAATTAAGATACTACATACAACCGGGGGTTCAAATTAAGATACTACATACAACCGGGTGTTCAAATTAAGATACTACATACAACCGGGGGTTCAAGTTAAGATACTACATACAACCGGGGGTTCAAATTAAGATACTACATACAACCAGGGTTCAAATTAAGATACTACATACAACCAGGGTTCAAATTAAGATACTACATACAACCAGGGGTTCAAATGAAGATACTACATACAACCGGGGTTCAAATGAAGATACTACATACAACCAGGGTTCAAATGAAGATACTACATACAACCAGGGTTCAAATGAAGATACTACATACAACCAGGGTTCAAATTAAGATACTACATACAACCGGGGTTCAAATTAAGATACTACATACAACCGGGGTTCAAATTAAGATACTACATACAACCAGGGTTCAAATTAAGATACTACATACAACCAGGGTTCAAATTAAGATACTTCATACAACCAGGGTTCAAATGAAGATACTACATAAAACCGGGGTTCAAATTAAGATACTACATACAACCGGGGTTCAAATTAAGATACTACATACAACCAGGGGTTCAAATTAAGATACTACATACAACCGGGGTTCAAATTAAGATACTACATACAACCAGGGGTTCAAATTAAGATACTACATACAACCGGGGTTCAAATTAAGATACTACATACAACCGGGGTTCAAATGAAGATACTACATACAACCGGGGTTCAAATTAAGATACTACATACAACCAGGGTTCAAATTAAGATACTACATACAACCGGGGTTCAAATTAAGATACTACATACAACCGGGGTTCAAATTAAGATACTACATACAACCAGGGTTCAAATTAAGATACTACATACAACCGGGGTTCAAATTAAGATACTTCATACAACCGGGGGTTCAAATGAAGATACTACATAAAACAGGGGGTTCAAATTAAGATACTACATACAACCGGGGGTTCAAATTAAGATACTACATACAACCGGGGGTTCAAATTAAGATACTACATACAACCGGTGTTCAAATTATGATACTACATACAACCGGGGGTTCAAATTAAGATACTACATACAACCGGGGGTTCAAATTAAGATACTACATACAACCAGGGTTCAAATTAAGATACTACATACAACCAGGGTTCAAATTAAGATACTACATACAACCAGGGGTTCAAATTAAGATACTACATACAACCGGGGTTCAAATTAAGATACTTCATACAACCGGGGGTTCAAATGAAGATACTACATAAAACCGGGGGTTCAAATTAAGATACTACATACAACCGGGGGTTCAAATTAAGATACTACATACAACCGGGGGTTCAAATTAAGATACTACATACAACCGGGGGTTCAAATTAAGATACTACATACAACCGGGGGTTCAAATTAAGATACTACATACAACCAGGGGTTCAAATGAAGATACTACATACAACCGGTGTTCAAATTATGATACTACATACAACCGGGGGTTCAAATTAAGATACTACATACAACCGGGGGTTCAAATTAAGATACTACATACAACCAGGGGTTCAAATTAAGATACTACATACAACCAGGGGTTCAAATTAAGATACTACATACAACCAGGGTTCAAATTAAGATACTACATACAACCGGGGTTCAAATTAAGATACTTCATACAACCAGGGTTCAAATGAAGATACTACATAAAACCGGGGTTCAAATTAAGATACTACATACAACCGGGGTTCAAATTAAGATACTACATACAACCGGGGTTCAAATTAAGATACTACATACAACCGGGGTTCAAATTAAGATACTACATACAACCGGGGTTCAAATTAAGATACTACATACAACCAGGGTTCAAATGAAGATACTACATACAACCGGGGTTCAAATTAAGATACTACATACAACCGGGGTTCAAATGAAGATACTACATACAACCGGGGGTTCAAATGAAGATACTACATACAACCGGGGGTTCAAATGAAGATACTACATACAACCGGGGGTTCAAATTAAGATACTACATACAACCGGGGGTTCAAATTAAGATACTACATACAACCGGGGGTTCAAATGAAGATACTACATACAACCGGGGGTTCAAATGAAGATACTACATAAAACCGGGGGTTCAAATTAAGATACTACATAAAACCGGGGGTTCAAATTAAAATACTACATACAACCGGGGGTTCAAATTAAGATACTACATACAGTATGTGGTGTTGCAAAAAAGCTGATAACTTTCTCAAAGTACCCAGAAATTCTGGTTGGAGGATCGCGAATGTCCTGCTTATTCCCTCCTACCAGGAACCATCCGACTGGCTTTTCTGGGGAACTGGTATTGGATTTGATCTGCTCTACAAACACCAGTTTTACAAAGCTGATGAGGAAACTGACAGAGATGGATAAAAATAGAACTGCCAAGATAACAACAGCATGAGGATCAGTTTGGAGCTAATCTAGGTACCACAGGTCTTAGTCATGAGGATCAGTCTATTGTTAATCTAGGTACCACAGGTCTTAGTCATGAGGATCAGTCTATTGTTAATCTAGGTACCGCAGGTCTTAGTCATGAGGATCAGTTTGGAGCTAATCTAGGTACCACAGGTTCGTTAGCTTAGCTTGTATTTAGTCGAGGTACCGCAGGTCTTAGTCATGAGGATCAGTCTATTGTTAATCTAGGTACCGCAGGTCTTAGTCATGAGGATCAGTCTATTGTTAATCTAGGTACTGCAGGTCTTAGTCACGAGGATCAGTTTGGAGCTAATCTAGGTACCACAGGTTCGTTAGCTTAGCTTGTATTTAGTCGAGGTACCGCAGGTCTTAGTCATGAGGATCAGTCTATTGTTAATCTAGGTACCGCAGGTCTTAGTCATGAGGATCAGTCTATTGTTAATCTAGGTACCACAGGTTTTAGTCATGAGGATCAGTCTATTGTTAATCTAGGTACTGCAGGTCTTAGTCACGAGGATCAGTCTATTGTTAATCTAGGTACTGCAGGTCTTAGTCATGAGGATCAGTCTATTGTTAATCTAGGTACCACAGGTCTTAGTCATGAGGATCAGTCTATTGTTAATCTAGGTACTGCAGGTCTTAGTCATGAGGATCAGTCTATTGTTAATCTAGGTACCGCAGGTCTTAGTCATGAGGATCAGTCTATTGTTAATCTAGGTACTGCAGGTCTTAGTCACGAGGATCAGTTTGGAGCTAATCTAGATACCGCAGGTCTTAGTCATGAGGATCAGTCTATTGTTAATCTAGGTACTGCAGGTCTTAGTCACGAGGATCAGTTTGGAGCTAATCTAGATACCGCAGGTCTTAGTCATGAGGATCAGTCTATTGTTAATCTAGGTACTGCAGGTCTTAGTCACGAGGATCAGTTTGGAGCTAATCTAGATACCGCAGGTCTTAGTCACGAGGATCAGTCTATTGTTAATCTAGGTACTGCAGGTCTTAGTCACGAGGATCAGTTTGGAGCTAATCTAGGTATCACAGGTTTGTTAGCTTAGCTTGTATTTAGTCGAGGTACCGCAGGTCTTAGTCATGAGGATCAGTCTATTGTTAATCTAGGTACTGCAGGTCTTAGTCATGAGGATCAGTCTATTGTTAATCTAGGTACCGCAGGTCTTAGTCATGAGGATCAGTCTATTGTTAATCTAGGTACTGCAGGTCTTAGTCACGAGGATCAGTTTGGAGCTAATCTAGATACCGCAGGTTCGTTAGCTTAAATCAAATCAAATCAAATGTATTTATATAGCCCTTCGTACATCAGCTGATATCTCAAAGTGCTGTACAGAAACCCAGCCTAAACCCCAAACAGCAAGCAATGCAGGTGTAGAAGCACGGTGGCTAGGAAAAACTCCCTAGAAAAGCCAAAACCTAGGAAGAAACCTAGAGAGGAACCAGGCTATGTGGGGTGGCCAGTCCTCTTCTGGCTGTGCCGGGTAGAGATTATAACAGAACATGGCCAAGATGTTCAAATGTTCATAAATGACCAGCATGGTCGAATAATAATAAGGCAGAACAGTTGAAACTGGAGCAGCAGCACGGCCAGGTGGACTGGGGACAGCAAGGAGTCATCATGTCAAGTAGTCCTGGGGCATGGTCCTAGGGCTCAGGTCAGTTGAAACTGGAGCAGCAGCACGGCCAGGTGGACTGGGGACAGCAAGGAGTCATCATGTCAGGCAGTCCCGGGGCATGGTCCTAGGGCTCAGGTCCTCCGAGAGAGAGAAGGAGAGAATTAGAGAACGCACACTTAGATTCACATAGGACACCGAATGGACAGGAGAAGTACTCCAGATATAACAAACTGACCCCAGCCCCCGACACATAAACTACTGCAGCATAAATACTGGAGGCTGAGACAGGAGGGGTCAGGAGACACTGTGGCCCCACCCGAGGACACCCCGGACAGGGCCAAACAGGAAGGATATAACCCCACCCACTTTGCCAAAGCACAGCCCCCACACCACTGGAGGGATATCTTCAACCACCAACTTACCATCCTGAGACAAAGCTGAGTATAGCCCGCAAAGATCTCCGCCACGGCACAACCCAAGGGGGCGCCAACCCAGACAGGATGACCACATCAGTGAATCAACCCACTCAGGTGACGCACCCCCTCCAGGGACGGCATGAGAGAGCCCCAGCAAGCCAGTGACTCAGCCCCTGTAATAGGGTTAGAGGCAGAGAATCCCAGTGGAAAGAGGGGAACCGGCCAGGCAGAGACAGCAAGGGTGGTTCGTTGCTCCAGAGCCTTTCCGTTCACCTTCCCACTCCTGGGCCAGACTACACTCAATCATATGACCCACTGAAGAGATGAGTCTTCAGTAAAGACTTAAAGGTTGAGACCGAGTTTGCGTCTCTGACATGGGTAGGCAGACCGTTCCATAAAAATGGAGCTCTATAGGAGAAAGCCCTGCCTCCAGCTGTTTGCTTAGAAATTCTAGGGACAATTAGGAGGCCTGCGTCTTGTGACCGTAGCGTACGTGTAGGTATGTACGGCAGGACCAAATCAGAGAGATAGGTAGGAGCTTAGCTTGTATTTAGTCGAGGTACTGCAGGTCTTAGTCATGAGGATCAGTTTGGAGCTAATCTAGGTATCACAGGTTCGTTAGCTTAGCTTGTATTTAGTCGAGGTACTGCAGGTCTTAGTCATGAGGATCAGTTTGGAGCTAATCTAGATATCACAGGTTCGTTAGCTTAGCTTGTATTTAGTCGAGGTACCGCAGGTCTTAGTCATGAGGATCAGTCTATTGTTAATCTAGGTACTGCAGGTCTTAGTCATGAGGATCAGTCTATTGTTAATCTAGGTACTGCAGGTCTTAGTCATGAGGATCAGTCTATTGTTAATCTAGGTACCGCAGGTCTTAGTCATGAGGATCAGTCTATTGTTAATCTAGGTACTGCAGGTCTTAGTCACGAGGATCAGTTTGGAGCTAATCTAGATACCGCAGGTCTTAGTCATGAGGATCAGTCTATTGTTAATCTAGGTACTGCAGGTCTTAGTCACGAGGATCAGTTTGGAGCTAATCTAGATACCGCAGGTCTTAGTCATGAGGATCAGTCTATTGTTAATCTAGGTACTGCAGGTCTTAGTCACGAGGATCAGTTTGGAGCTAATCTAGATACCGCAGGTCTTAGTCACGAGGATCAGTCTATTGTTAATCTAGGTACCGCAGGTCTTAGTCATGAGGTGTCATGTCTTGTTATGTCTGTTCCTGTCCTTTCTCTTCATTCTCTCTCTCTGCTGGTCTTTTTAGGTTACCTTCTCTGTCTCTCATTCCTCAGCTGTTCTACATCTGCCCTAACTAGCTCTTTCACTCTTCCCCACCTGTTCTCTCTTCCCCCTCTGATTAGGTCTCTATTTCTCTCTCTGTTCCTGCTACTTTCAGTGTCTGATTCTTGTTTGTGTTTTTTGATGCCAGAAGCAAGCTGTCGTCTCGTTTGCTTCCACCTTGTCCTGTCCTGTCGGAGTCTGCCTGGCAGGAGCATCCTGCACTATACTAACGTTCTTTTTGTTCCGCTGACAACGTTGGAAGAGGATTTATGCCATTCCTGTATTTTCATTAAAGAACTCTGTTTTCTGTTAAAACCGCTTTTGGGTCTTCACTCAAGTTCATAACATGAGGATCAGTCTATTGTTAATCTAGATACCGCAGGTCTTAGTCACGAGGATCAGTATATTGTTAATCTAGGTACTGCAGGTCTTAGTCATGAGGATCAGTTTGGAGCTAATCTAGGTACTGCAGGTCTTAGTCATGAGGATCAGTCTATTGTTAATCTAGCTACCGCAGGTCTTAGTCATGAGGATCAGTTTGGAGCTAATCTAGGTACTGCAGGTCTTAGTCATGAGGATCAGTCTATTGTTAATCTAGGTACCACAGGTCTTAGTCATGAGGATCAGTTTGGAGCTAATCTAGGTACCGCAGGTTTTAGTCATGAGGATCAGTCTATTGTTAATCTAGGTACCGCAGGTCTTAGTCATGAGGATCAGTCTATTGTTAATCTAGGTACTGCAGGTCTTAGTCACGAGGATCAGTCTATTGTTAATCTAGGTACTGCAGGTCTTAGTCATGAGGATCAGTCTATTGTTAATCTAGGTACTGCAGGTCTTAGTCATGAGGATCAGTATATTGTTAATCTAGGTACTGCAGGTCTTAGTCACGAGGATCAGTCTATTGTTAATCTAGGTACTGCATGTCTTAGTCACGAGGATCAGTCTATTGTTAATCTAGGTACTGCAGGTCTTAGTCACGAGGATCAGTCTATTGTTAATCTAGGTACCGCAGGTCTTAGTCATGAGGATCAGTCTATTGTTAATCTAGGTACCGCAGGTCTTAGTCATGAGGATCAGTCTATTGTTAATCTAGGTACCGCAGGTCTTAGTCATGAGGATCAGTCTATTGTTAATCTAGGTACTGCAGGTCTTAGTCATGAGGATCAGTCTATTGTTAATCTAGGTACTGCAGGTCTTAGTCATGAGGATCAGTCTATTGTTAATCTAGGTACTGCAGGTCTTAGTCATGAGGATCAGTATATTGTTAATCTAGGTACTGCAGGTCTTAGTCATGAGGATCAGTCTATTGTTAATCTAGGTACCGCAGGTCTTAGTCATGAGGATCAGTATATTGTTAATCTAGGTACTGCAGGTCTTAGTCACGAGGATCAGTCTATTGTTAATCTAGGTACTGCAGGTCTTAGTCACAAGGATCAGTCTATTGTTAACCTCTCTGGGGGTTGTGGGATGCTACCGTCCCACCTGGCCAACATCCAGTGAAATTCAGAGCGCCAAATTCAAAAACAGAAATGCCAGGCCTCTCTCATGTGTCTGTGTGTGAGAGTTATGATGTATGTGGAGGAACAGAGAGGTACTCAGGCCTGACAGACAAATAGAAACCTGCCATAGAGAGACAGACACATAGAAACCTGCCATAAAGAGACAGACACATAGAAACCTGCCATTGAGAGACAGACACATGGAAACCTGCAATAGAGAGACAGACACATAGAAACCTGCAATAGAGAGACAGACACATGGAAACCTGCAATAGAGAGACAGACAAATGGAAACCTGCAATAGAGAGACAGACACATGGAAACCTACAATAGAGAGACAGACACATGGAAACCTGCAATAGAGAGACAGACACATGGAAACCTGCAATAGAGAGACAGACACATGGAAACCTACCATAGAGAGACACACACATGGAAACCTGCAATAGAGAGACAGACACATGGAAACCTACCATAGAGAGACAGACACATAGAAACCTACCATAGAGAGACAGACACATAGAAACCTGCCTTTTAGAGACAGACACATGGGAACCTGCAATAGAGAGACAGACACATGGAAACCTACCATAGAGAGACAGACACATGGAAACCTACAATAGAGAGACAGACACATGGAAACCTACCATAGAGAGACAGACACATAGAAACCTACCATAGAGAGACAGACACATGGAAACCTGCAATAGAGAGACAGACACATGGAAACCTACCATAGAGAGACAGACACATGGAAACCTACCATAGAGAGACAGACACATAGAAACCTGCCTTGGAGAGACAGACACATGGGAACCTGCCATAGAGAGACAGACACATAGAAACCTGCCATAAAGAGACAGACACATAGAAACCTGCCATAGAGAGACAGACACATAGAAACCTACCATAGAGAGACAGACACATAGAAACCTGCCTTGGAGAGACAGACACATGGGAACCTGCAATAGAGAGACAGACACATGGAAACCTGCCATAGAGAGACAGACACATGGAAACCTGCCATAGAGAGACAGACACATGGAAACCTGCCATAAAGAGACAGACACATAGAAACCTGTCATAAAGAGACAGACACATGGAAACTTGCCATAAAGAGACAGACACATAGAAACCTGCCATAGAGAGACAGACACATAGAAACCTGCCATAGAGAGACAGACACATAGAAACCTGCCTTGGAGAGACAGACACATGGGAACCTGCCATAGAGAGACAGACACATAGAAACCTGCCATAAAGAGACAGACACATAGAAACCTGCCATAGAGAGACAGACACATAGAAACCTGCTATAGAGAGACAGACACATAGAAACCTGCCTTTTAGAGACAGACACATGGAAACCTGCAATAGAGAGACAGACAAATGGAAACCTGCAATAGAGAGACAGACACATGGAAACCTACAATAGAGAGACAGACACATGGAAACCTGCAATAGAGAGACAGACACATGGAAACCTACCATAGAGAGACAGACACATGGAAACCTACAATAGAGAGACACACACATGGAAACCTGCAATAGAGAGACAGACACATGGAAACCTACCATAGAGAGACAGACACATAGAAACCTACCATAGAGAGACAGACACATAGAAACCTGCCTTTTAGAGACAGACACATGGGAACCTGCAATAGAGAGACAGACACATGGAAACCTGCCATAGAGAGACAGACACATGGAAACCTGCCATAGAGAGACAGACACATGGAAACCTGCCATAAAGAGACAGACACATAGAAACCTGCCATAGAGAGACAGACACATGGAATCCTGCCATAGAGAGACAGACACATAGAAACCTGCCGTAGAGAGACAGACACATAGAAACATGTCATAGAAAGACAGACACATAGAAACCTACCATAGAGAGACAGTCACATGGAGACCTGCCATAGAGAGACAGACACATAGAAACCTGCCATGGAGAGGCAGACACATAGAAACCTGCCATAGAGAGACAGACACATGGAAACCTGCCATGGAGATGTTTACACATAGAAACCTGCCATAGAGAGACAGACACATGGAAACCTGCCATGGAGAGACAGACACATAGAAACCTGCCATGGAGAGGCAGACACATAGAAACCTGCCATAGAGAGACAGACACATAGAAACCTGCCATGGAGAGACAGACACATAGAAACCTGCCATAGAGAGACAGACACATGGAAACCTGCCATGGAGAGACAGACACATAGAAACCTGCCATGGAGAGACAGACACATAGAAACCTGCCATAGAGAGACAGACACATAGAAACCTGCCATAGAGAGACAGACACATAGAAACCTGCCATAGAGAGACAGACACATAGAAACCTGCCATAAAGAGACAGACACATGGAAACCTGCCATAGAGAGACAGACACATAGAAACCTGCCATAAAGAGACAGACACATGGAAACCTGCCATAGAGAGACAGACACATAGAAACCTGCCATAAAGAGACAGACACATGGGAACCTGCCATAGAGAGACAGACACATAGAAACCTGCCATAAAGAGACAGACACATGGAAACCTGCCATAGAGAGACAGACACATAGAAACCTGCCGTAGAGAGACAGACACATGGAAACCTGCCATAGAGAGACAGACACATGGAAACCTGCCATAAAGAGACAGACACATGGAAACCTGCCATGGAGAGACAGACACATGGAAACCTGCCATAGAGAGACAGACACATAGAAACCTGCCATAAAGAGACAGACACATAGAAACCTGCAATAGAGAGACAGACACATGGAAACCTGCCATGGAGAGACAGACACATAGAAACCTGCCATAAAGAGACAGACACATAGAAACCTGCCGTAGAGAGACAGACACATGGAAACATGCCATAGAGAGACAGACACATGGAAACCTGCCATAGAGAGACAGACACATAGAAACCTGCCGTAGAGAGACAGACACATGGAAACCTGCCATAGAGAGACAGACACATAGAAACCTGCCATAGAGAGACAGACACATGGAAACATGCCATAGAGAGACAGACACATGGAAACCTGCCATAGAGAGACAGACACATAGAAACCTGCCGTAGAGAGACAGACACATGGAAACCTGCCATAGAGAGACAGACACATAGAAACCTGCCGTAGAGAGACAGACACATGGAAACCTGCCATAAAGAGACAGACATGGGAACTAACCCAGCTTTCTCCTCTGGATGTTTAGGTATCTGTAGACATGGGAACACATGGAAACCTGTCATAGAAAGACAGACACATAGAAACCTGCCATGGAGAGACAGACACATAGAAACCTACCATAGAGAGACAGACACATAGACACCTGTCATAGAGAGACAGACACATGGAAACCTGCCATAGAGAGACAGACACATAGAAACCTGCCATAGAGAGACAGACACATGGAAACCTACCATAGAGAGACAGACACATAGAAACCTGTCATAGAAAGACAGACACATAGAAACCTACCATAGAGAGACAGTCACATTGAGAACAGCCATAGAGAGGCAGACACATAGAAACCTGCCATAGAGAGACAGACACATTGAAACCTGCCATAGAGAGACAGACAGATAGAAACCTACCATAGAGAGAGACACATGGAAACCTGCCATAGAGAGACAGACACATAGAAACCTGCCATAGAGAGACAGACACATGGAAACCTGCCATAGAGAGACAGACACATGGAACCCTGCCATAGAGAGACATACACATGGAAACCTGCACATTACTCTTTCCCTCTGTCTCTCTTCCTCTTTCTCTCTGTCCCTCTCTCTCTCTGTCTCTCTGTCTCTCCCTCCCTCTCTCTGTCCCTCCCTCTCTCTCTCTCCCTCCCTCTCTCTGTCCCTCCCTCTCTCTCTCTCTCTGTCCCTCTTTCTTTCTGTCCCTCTCCCTCTCTGTCCCTGTCCCTCTCTCCCTCTCTTTCCCCCCTCTCTCTCTGTCCCTCTCCCCTCTCTCTCTGTCCCTCTCCCTCTCTCTCCATCCCTCTTTCTCTCCCTTCCTCCCCATCGCCCCCTGTCTCTCTGTCCCACTACTCCTGGAAGACACTACTCCTCTGGAAGACACTACTCCTGGAAGACACTACTCCTCTGGAAGACACTACCTATGTCTCTGCGTTTATTTTGAAGGAAGTTGCCAACTCGTCGAAACTTCCCTAATCTTCCTTGGAGGCAGATACATGCAAATGTTTTTCAGAAGTTCACCTGACTATGGGATGTAGATACAGCGCTTAATGTCCAAAATCACCAACTATCCCTTTTTAGCAAGGTGGCATCAGACATAGATCTACACAACAACAAAAAGACTTCTCAAGAGGGTTCACGAGAGACAAAATGGGGAATTACTCTGCGCCCAATTTAACCCGAACGGAAAGCAGGTTTTCTTGGTCAAATATAACATCCTTGAGAAGCAAAGAAAGCACTTCTAGATTGGTTTTAATGAGCTCAATGGAACAATGTTTACAGTCACTGACCAATACAAAAAGAAACTGGGCTTCATAGAAATTCTCACATAGTTTTGGATCTGTGTAGAATGTAATGAATGTAATTCTTAGATCCCCAGGAAATAATTCTTAGAACCCCAGGAAAGAATTCTTAGAACCCCAGGAAAGAATTCTTAGAACCCCAGGAAAGAATTCTTAGAACCCCAGGAAAGACAGTTATCTGGAAAAACCCACTTTCACGTTTGGATTGAAAAGACCTTTGGGTTGTTTTGTGGTTCCAATGATCCTAGAAACTATTTTGGTCCCCTCCCCATTGTAGTGGCTATTTAAAACATTGACAGAGGGAGACACTTGTTCTAACCATAGAAATAACATCTATAGAAGGGGGCCTCCAACATTCAGGTCAATGATGGCATAGTGATTGGATTTCTATTGTCCTGACTTCCCAGTTCCGCTCTGGCTTCAACCCTTGACATGAAGTTCTACTGTAGAGGTACGATGTACTAATGAACTCTCTGATGACTAGCATGTCATTGTACCACACACTGAATCCTGTACGTATGACACGTACACTTTTGAAACGTACACAAACGTTTTAATTGTGTTCAGATTCACTGTTAGGTGTCTGCGTTGGCTGGACGCTGAGAACGTCCCAGTTATTTAAGATAAGAAACAAATTGCATCCTATTTCCTGGTTGATGATTTTGTTTTGTTCAACGCTCCTCGTGCCCCTCGTCATCACAAACGACTTCACCGACGACAGCCTCTCGGAATGAAGTATGTAGCAAACGAGAAAGAGGCCAAAATATTTCAGGCTACTTATTCCCTAAATAGAGCACTGCTTTTAACCAGGGCACATAGAAAATAGGGTGTCATTATGGGATGCACTGCTTTTAACATCTGTTAACTATGTGTATGTGACCAATAACATCTGCTAACCATGTGTATGTGACCAATAACATCTGCTAACCATGTGTATGTGACCAATAACATCTGCTAACCATGTGTATGTGACCAATAACATCTGCTAACCATGTGTATGTGACCAATAACATCTGCTAACCATGTGTATGTGACCAATAACATCTGCTAACCATGTGTATGTGACCAATAACATCTGCTAACCATGTGTATGTGACCAATAACATCTGCTAACCATGTGTATGTGACCATTAACATCTGCTAACCATGTGTATGTGACCATTAACATCTGCTAACCATGTGTATGTGACCAATAACATCTGCTAACCATGTGTATGTGACCAATAACATCTGCTAGCCATGTGTATGTGACCAATAACATCTGCTAACCATGTGTATGTGACCAATAACATCTTCTAACCACGTGTATGTGACCAATAACATCTGCTAACCATGTGTATGTGACCAATAACATCTGCTAACCATGTGTATGTGACCAATAACATCTGCTAACCATGTGTATGTGACCGATAACATCTGCTAACCATGTGCATGTGACCAATAACATCTGCTAACCCTGTGTATGTGACCAATAACATCTTCTAACCACGTGTATGTGACCAATAACATCTTCTAACCATGTGTATGTGACCAATAACATCTGCTAACCATGTGTATGTGACCAATAACATCTGTTAAACACGTGTATGTGACCAATAACATCTGCTAACCATGTGCATGTGACCAATAACATCTGTTAAACACGTGTATGTGACCAATAACATCTGTTAAACACGTGTATGTGACCAATAACATCTGTTAAACACGTGTATGTGACCAATAACATCTGTTAAACATGTGACCAATAACATCTGATATGAATTGTTTCCAATGATCACCCTGGAGATGTTTTGAATGAAGACCACCTGTGGTATATTCATTTGATTGGACATGATTTAGAAAGGCACACACCTGTCTGTATAAGGTTCCACAGTTGATAGTGCATGTCAGAGCAAAAACCAAGCCATGGGGTTGAAGGAATTGTCCGTAGAGCTCCGAGACAGGATTGTGTCGATGCACAGACCTGGGGGAGGGTACAAAAACAGTCTGCAGCATTGAAGGTCCCAAAGAACACAGTGGCCTTCATTATTCTAAAATGGAAGAAGTTTGGAAACACCAATAATCTTCTGAGAGCTGGCCGCCCAGTCAAACTGAGCAATCTGGGGAGAAGAACATTGGTCAGGGAGATGACCGAGAACAAGATGGTCAGCTCCAGAGTTCCTATGTGCAGAACCCTCCAGAAGGACAACCATCTCTACAGCACTCCACCAATCAGGCCTTTATGATAGAGTGGCCTAATGGAAGCCACTCCTCAGTAAAAGGTACTTGACAGCCCGCTTGGAGGGATGTAAAGACTCAGACCATGAGAAACAAGATTCTCTGGTCTGATGAAGCTGAGATTGAACTCTTCGGCCTGAACGCTGAGCGTCACGTCTGGAGGAAAAATGGCAGCATCCCTACGGTGAAACATGGTGGTGGCAGCATCATGATGTGGGGATGTTTTTCAGTGGCAGGGACTGGGAGACTAGTCAGGATCAAAGGAAAGATGAAAAGAGGAAAGTAAAGAGAGATCCTTGATGAAAAACCTGCTCCAGAACACTCAGGACCTGGGATCTAACCCAACCCAGTTGTCCTCTAGATGTTTAGGTATCTGGTAGACATGGGAACTAACCCAGCTCAGTTCTCCTCTAGATGTTTAGGTATCTGGTAGACAGGGGGAACTAACCCAGCTCAGTTCTCCTCTAGATGTTTAGGTATCTGGTAGACATGGGAACTAACCCAGCTCAGTTCTCCTCTGGATGTTTAGGTATCTGGTAGACATGGGAACTAACCCAGCTCAGTTCTCCTCTAGGTGTTTAGGTATCTGGTAGACATGGGAACTAACCCAGCTCAGTTCTCCTCTAGATGTTTAGGTATCTGGTAGACATGGGAACTAACCCAGCCCAGTTCTCCTCTAGATGTTTAGGTATCTGGTAGACAGGGGGAACTAACCCAGCTCAGTTCTCCTCTAGGTGTTTAGGTATCTGGTAAACATGGGAACTAACCCAGCTCAGTTCTCCTCTAGATGTTTAGGTATCTGGTAGACATGGGAACTAACCCAGCTCAGTTCTCCTCTAGGTGTTTAGGTATCTGATAGACATGGGAACTAACCCAGCTCAGTTCTCCTCTAGATGTTTAGGTATCTGGTAGACATGGGAACTAACCCAGCTCAGTTCTCCTCTTGATGTTTAGGTATCTGGTAGACATGGGAACTAACCCAGCTCAGTTCTCCTCTAGATGTTTAGGTATCTGGTAGACATGGGAACTAACCCAGCTCAGTCCTCCTCTAGATGTTTAGGTATCTGGTAGACAGGGGGAACTAACCCAGCTCAGTTCTCCTCTAGATGTTTAGGTATATGGTAGACATGGGAACTAACCCAGCTCAGTTCTCCTCTAGATGTTTAGGTATCTGGTAGACATGGGAACTAACCCAGCTCAGTTCTCCTCTAGGTGTTTAGGTATCTGGTAGACATGGGAACTAACCCAGCTCAGTTCTCCTCTAGTTGTTTAGGTATCTGGTAGACATGGGAACTAACCCAGCTCAGTTCTCATCTAGATGTTTAGGTATCTGGTAGACAGGGGGAACTAACCCAGCTCAGTTCTCCTCTAGATGTTTAGGTATCTGGTAGACATGGGAACTAACCCAGCTCAGTTCTCCTCTAGGTGTTTAGGTATCTGGTAGACAGGGGGAACTAAGCCATCTCAGTTCTCCTCTAGATGTTTAGGTATCTGGTAGACATGGGAACTAACCCAGCTCAGTTCTCCTCTAGATGTTTAGGTATCTGGTAGACATGGGAGCAAACCCAGCTCAGTTCTCTTCTAGATGTTTAGGTATCTGGTAGACATGGGAACTAACCCAGCTCAGTTCTCCTCTAGATGTTTAGGTATCTGGTAGACATGGGAACTAACCCAGCCCAGTTCTCCTCTAGATGTTTAGGTATCTGGTAGACAGGGGGAACTAACCCAGCTCAGTTCTCCTCTAGATGTTTAGGTATCTGGTAGACAGGGGGAACTAACCCAGCTCAGTTCTCCTCTAGGTGTTTAGGTATCTGGTAGACATGGGAACTAACCCAGCTCAGTTCTCCTCTAGATGTTTAGGTATCTGGTAGACATGGGAACTAACCCATCTCAGTTCTCCTCTAGATGTTTAGGTATCTGGTAGACAGGGGGAACTAACCCAGCTCAGTTCTCCTCTAGATGTTTAGGTATCTGGTAGACATGGGAACTAACCCAGCTCAGTTCTCCTCTAGATGTTTAGGTATCTGGTAGACATGGGAACAAACCCAGCTCAGTTCTCCTCTAGATGTTTAGGTATCTGGTAGACATGGGAACTAACCCAGCTCAGTTCTCCACTAGATGTTTAGGTATCTGGTAGACATGGGAACTAACCCAGCTCAGTTCTCCTCTAGATGTTTAGGTATCTGGTAGACATGGGAACTAACCCAGCTCAGTTCTCCTCTGGATGTTTAGGTATCTGGTAGACATGGGAACTAACCAGTTCAGTTCTCCTCTAGGTTTTTAGGTATCTGGTAGACATGGGAACTAACCCAGCTCAGTTCTCCTCTAGATGTTTAGGTATCTGGTAGACATTTTGAACTAACCCAGCTCAGTTCTCCTCTAGATGTTTAGGTATCTGGTAGACATGGGAACTAACCCAGCTCAGTTCTCCTCTAGATGTTTAGGTATCTGGTAGACATGGGAACTAACCCAGCTCAGTTCTCCTCTAGATGTTTAGGTATATGGTAGACATGGGAACTAACCCAGCCCAGGTCTCCACTAGATGTTTAGGTATCTGGTAGACAGGGGGAACTAACCCAGCCCAGTTCTCCTCTAGATGTTTAGGTATCTGGTAGACATGGGAACTAACCCAGCTCAGTTCTCCTCTAGATGTTTAGGTATCTGGTAGACATGGGAACTAACCCAGCTCAGTTCTCCTCTAGGTGTTTAGGTATCTGGTAGACATGGGAACTAACCCAGCTCAGTTCTCCTCTAGATGTTTAGGTATCTGGTAGACATGGGAACTAACCCAGCTCAGTTCTCCTCTAGATGTTTAGGTATCTGGTAGACATGGGAACTAACCCAGCTCAGTTCTCCTCTAGATGTTTAGGTATCTGGTAGACATGGGAACTAACCCAGCTCAGTTCTCCTCTAGATGTTTAGGTATCTGGTAGACATGGGAACTAACCCAGCTCAGTTCTCCTCTAGATGTTTAGGTATCTGGTAGACATGGGAACTAACCCAGCTCAGTTCTCATCTAGATGTTTAGGTATCTGGTAGACATGGGAACTAACCCAGCTCAGTTCTCCTCTAGATGTTTAGGTATCTGGTAGACATGGGAACTAACCCAGCTCAGTTCTACTCTAGATGTTTAGGTATCTGGTAGACAGGGGGAACTAACCCATCTCAGTTCTCCTCTAGATGTTTAGGTATCTGGTAGACATGGGAACTAACCCAGCTCAGTTCTCCTCTAGATGTTTAGGTATCTGGTAGACAGGGGGAACTAAGCCATCTCAGTTCTCCTCTAGATGTTTAGGTATCTGGTAGACAGGGGGAACTAACCCAGCTCAGTTCTCCTCTAGATGTTTAGGTATCTGGTAGACATGGGAGCAAACCCAGCTCAGTTCTCTTCTAGATGTTTAGGTATCTGGTAGACATGGGAACTAACCCAGCTCAGTTCTCCTCTAGATGTTTAGGTATCTGGTAGACAGGGGGAACTAACCCAGCTCAGTTCTCCTCTAGGTGTTTAGGTATCTGATAGACATGGGAACTAACCCAGCTCAGTTCTCCTCTAGATGTTTAGGTATCTGGTAGACATGGGAACTAACCCAGCTCAGTTCTCCTCTTGATGTTTAGGTATCTGGTAGACATGGGAACTAACCCAGCTCAGTTCTCCTCTAGATGTTTAGGTATCTGGTAGACATGGGAACTAACCCAGCTCAGTTCTCCTCTAGATGTTTAGGTATCTGGTAGACATGGGAACTAACCCAGCCCAGTTCTCCTCTAGATGTTTAGGTATCTGGTAGACATGGGAACTAACCCAGCTCAGTTCTACTCTAGATGTTTAGGTATCTGGTAGACATTTTGAACTAACCCAGCTCAGTTCTCCTCTAGATGTTTAGGTATCTGGTAGACATGGGAACTAACCCAGCTCAGTTCTCCTCTAGATGTTTAGGTATCTGGTAGACATGGGAACTAACCCAGCTCAGTTCTCCTCTAGATGTTTAGGTATATGGTAGACATGGGAACTAACCCAGCCCAGGTCTCCTCTAGATGTTTAGGTATCTGGTAGACAGGGGAACTAACCCAGCTCCAGTTCTCCTCTAGATGTTTAGGTATCTGGTAGACATGGGAACTAACCCAGCTCAGTTCTCCTCTAGATGTTTAGGTATCTGGTAGACATGGGAACTAACCCAGCTCAGTTCTCCTCTAGATGTTTAGGTATCTGGTAGACATGGGAACTAACCCAGCTCAGTTCTCCTCTAGATGTTTAGGTATCTGGTAGACATGGGAACTAACCCAGCTCAGTTCTCCTCTAGATGTTTAGGTATCTGGTAGACATGGGAACTAACCCAGCTCAGTTCTCCTCTAGATGTTTAGGTATCTGGTAGACATGGGAACTAACCCAGCTCAGTTCTCCTCTAGATGTTTAGGTATCTGGTAGACATGGGAACTAACCCAGCTCAGTTCTCCTCTAGATGTTTAGGTATCTGGTAGACATGGGAACTAACCCAGCTCAGTTCTCATCTAGATGTTTAGGTATCTGGTAGACATGGGAACTAACCCAGCTCAGTTCTCCTCTAGATGTTTAGGTATCTGGTAGACATGGGAACTAACCCAGCTCAGTTCTCCTCTAGATGTTTAGGTATCTGGTAGACATGGGAACTAACCCAGCCCAGTTCTCCTCTAGATGTTTAGGTATCTGGTAGACAGGGGGAACTAACCCAGCTCAGTTCTCCTCTAGATGTTTAGGTATCTGGTAGACAGGGGGAACTAACCCAGCTCAGTTCTCCTCTAGGTGTTTAGGTATCTGGTAGACATGGGAACTAACCCAGCTCAGTTCTCCTCTAGATGTTTAGGTATCTGGTAGACATGGGAACTAACCCAGCTCAGTTCTCCTCTAGATGTTTAGGTATCTGGTAGACAGGGGGAACTAACCCAGCTCAGTTCTCCTCTAGATGTTTAGGTATCTGGTAGACATGGGAACTAACCCAGCTCAGTTCTCCTCTAGATGTTTAGGTATCTGGTAGACATGGGAACAAACCCAGCTCAGTTCTCCTCTAGATGTTTAGGTATCTGGTAGACATGGGAACTAACCCAGCTCAGTTCTCCACTAGATGTTTAGGTATCTGGTAGACATGGGAACTAACCCAGCTCAGTTCTCCTCTAGATGTTTAGGTATCTGGTAGACATGGGAACTAACCCAGCTCAGTTCTCCTCTGGATGTTTAGGTATCTGGTAGACATGGGAACTAACCAGCTCAGTTCTCCTCTAGGTTTTTAGGTATCTGGTAGACATGGGAACTAACCCAGCTCAGTTCTACTCTAGATGTTTAGGTATCTGGTAGACATTTTGAACTAACCCAGCTCAGTTCTCCTCTAGATGTTTAGGTATCTGGTAGACATGGGAACTAACCCAGCTCAGTTCTCCTCTAGATGTTTAGGTATCTGGTAGACAGGGGGAACTAACCCAGCTCAGTTCTCCTCTAGATGTTTAGGTATATGGTAGACATGGGAACTAACCCAGCCCAGGTCTCCTCTAGATGTTTAGGTATCTGGTAGACAGGGGGAACTAACCCAGCCCAGTTCTCCTCTAGATGTTTAGGTATCTGGTAGACATGGGAACTAACCCAGCTCAGTTCTCCTCTAGATGTTTAGGTATCTGGTAGACATGGGAACTAACCCAGCTCAGTTCTCCTCTAGGTGTTTAGGTATCTGGTAGACATGGGAACTAACCCAGCTCAGTTCTCCTCTAGATGTTTAGGTATCTGGTAGACATGGGAACTAACCCAGCTCAGTTCTCCTCTAGATGTTTAGGTATCTGGTAGACATGGGAACTAACCCAGCTCAGTTCTCCTCTAGATGTTTAGGTATCTGGTAGACATGGGAACTAACCCAGCTCAGTTCTCCTCTAGGTGTTTAGGTATCTGGTAGACATGGGAACTAACCCAGCTCAGTTCTCCTCTAGATGTTTAGGTATCTGGTAGACATGGGAACTAACCCAGCTCAGTTCTCATCTAGATGTTTAGGTATCTGGTAGACATGGGAACTAACCCAGCTCAGTTCTCCTCTAGATGTTTAGGTATCTGGTATACATGGGAACTAACCCAGCTCAGTTCTACTCTAGATGTTTAGGTATCTGGTAGACAGGGGGAACTAACCCATCTCAGTTCTCCTCTAGATGTTTAGGTATCTGGTAGACATGGGAACTAACCCAGCTCAGTTCTCCTCTAGGTGTTTAGGTATCTGGTAGACAGGGGGAACTAAGCCATCTCAGTTCTCCTCTAGATGTTTAGGTATCTGGTAGACAGGGGGAACTAACCCAGCTCAGTTCTCCTCTAGATGTTTAGGTATCTGGTAGACATGGGAGCAAACCCAGCTCAGTTCTCTTCTAGATGTTTAGGTATCTGGTAGACATGGGAACTAACCCAGCTCAGTTCTCCTCTAGATGTTTAGGTATCTGGTAGACATGGGAACTAACCCAGCCCAGTTCTCCTCTAGATGTTTAGCTATCTGGTAGACATGGGAACTAACCCAGCTCAGTTCACCTCTAGATGTTTAGGTATCTGGTAGACATGGGAACTAACCAAGCTCAGTTCTCCTCTAGGTGTTTAGGTATCTGGTAGACATGGGAACTAACCCAGCTCAGTTCTCCTCTAGATGTTTAGGTATCTGGTAGACATGGGAACTAACCCAGCTCAGTTCTCCTCTAGATGTTTAGGTATCTGGTAGACATGGGAATTAACCCAGCTCAGTTCTCCTCTAGGTGTTTAGGTATCTGGTAGACATGGGAACTAAGCCAGCTCAGTTCTCCTCTAGATGTTTAGGTATCTGGTAGACATGGGAACTAACCCAGCTCAGTTCTCATCTAGATGTTTAGGTATCTGGTAGACAGGGGGAACTAACCCATATCAGTACTCCTCTAGATGTTTAGGTATCTGGTAGACATGGGAACTAACCCAGCTCAGTTCTCCTCTAGATGTTTAGGTATCTGGTAGACATGGGAACTAACCCAGCTCAGTTCTCCTCTAGATGTTTAGGTATCTGGTAGACATGGGAACTAACCCAGCCCAGTTCTCCTCTAGATGTTTAGGTATCTGGTAGACAGGGGGAACTAACCCAGCTCAGTTCTCCTCTAGATGTTTAGGTATCTGGTAGACAGGGGGAACTAACCCAGCTCAGTTCTCCTCTAGGTGTTTAGGTATCTGGTAGACATGGGAACTAACCCAGCTCAGTTCTCCTCTGGATGTTTAGGTATCTGGTAGACATGGGAACTAACCCAGCTCAGTTCTCCTCTAGGTTTTTAGGTATCTGGTAGACATGGGAACTAACCCAGCTCAGTTCTCCTCTAGATGTGTAGGTATCTGGTAGACATGGGAACTAACCCAGCTCAGTTCTCCTCTAGATGTTTAGGTATCTGGTAGACATGGGAACTAACCCAGCTCAGTTCACCTCTAGATGTTTAGGTATCTGGTAGACATGGGAACTAACCAAGCTCAGTTCTCCTCTAGGTGTTTAGGTATCTGGTAGACATGGGAACTAACCCAGTTCTCCTCTAGTGGGTCTCTAGACAGAGGGGTCTCAGTTCTCCTCTAGATGTTTAGGTATCTGGTAGACATGGGAACTAACCCAGCTCAGTTCTCCTCTAGATGTTTAGGTATCTGGTAGACATGGGAATTAACCCAGCTCAGTTCTCCTCTAGGTGTTTAGGTATCTGGTAGACATGGGAACTAAGCCAGCTCAGTTCTCCTCTAGATGTTTAGGTATCTGGTAGACATGGGAACTAACCCAGCTCAGTTCTCATCTAGATGTTTAGGTATCTGGTAGACAGGGGGAACTAACCCATATCAGTACTCCTCTAGATGTTTAGGTATCTGGTAGACAGGGGGAACTAACCCAGCTCAGTTCTCCTCTAGATGTTTAGGTATCTGGTAGACATGGGAACTAACCCAGCTCAGTTCTCCTCTAGATGTTTAGGTATCTGGTAGACATGGGAACTAACCCAGCCCAGTTCTCCTCTAGATGTTTAGGTATCTGGTAGACAGGGGGAACTAACCCAGCTCAGTTCTCCTCTAGATGTTTAGGTATCTGGTAGACAGGGGGAACTAACCCAGCTCAGTTCTCCTCTAGGTGTTTAGGTATCTGGTAGACATGGGAACTAACCCAGCTCAGTTCTCCTCTGGATGTTTAGGTATCTGGTAGACATGGGAACTAACCCAGCTCAGTTCTCCTCTAGGTTTTTAGGTATCTGGTAGACATGGGAACTAACCCAGCTCAGTTCTCCTCTAGATGTGTAGGTATCTGGTAGACATGGGAACTAACCCAGCTCAGTTCTCCTCTAGATGTTTAGGTATCTGGTAGACATGGGAACTAACCCAGCTCAGTTCTCCAGACAGAGTGGGTCTGTGTTTGAGACATAGTGGGTCTGTGTTTGAGACAGAGTGGGTCTGTGTTTGAGACAGAGTGGGTCTGTGGTTGAGACAGAGTGGGTCTATTTTTGAGACAGAGTGGGTCTGTGTTTGAGACAGAGTGGGTCTGTGTTTGAGACAGAGTGGGTCTGTGGTTGAGACAGAGTGGGTCTATTTTTGAGACAGAGTGGGTCTGTGTTTGAGACAGTGTGGGTCTGTGTTTGAGACAGAGTGGGTCTGTGTTTGAGACAGTGTGGGTCTGTGTTTGAGACAGAGTGGGTCTGTGTTTGAGACAGAGTGGGTCTGTGTTTGAGACAGAGTGGGTCTGTGTTTGAGACAGAGTGGGTCTGTGTTTGAGACAGAGTGGGTCTGTGTTTGAGACAGAGTGGGTCTCCCTCCGTTCACCTGGTCGTCCTCAGAGAGATACAATTCTACACTAGGGCTGGCACAGTTACCATATAAGTATGTAACCGACAATTCTGAAAATACAATAACAGGTAAAACTCTATATATTTCTATTTCATTCAATATTTTTTTGTTAGGGGGGGGGGCGAACAGCTTACTAAAGACGGGGAGGC